>NW_027189616.1:27500-42500 GCF_040958095.1 Procambarus clarkii
CTGTAATTGAACTGACATGTGTACGGTAATTATCTGTATGTGTCCATTTTAAAGGTACACATTAGTGAATGTGTATTTATGTAAATTGATTGACATATGTACGTGTGCGCGCGATTAGTGTTACTTTAATTTATATGGTTAACATTTATACGTTTGAATGACATAGTTTCCCATTATTGTCACATTTTTTGTTACATGTCTACTATTGTCAAGATGGACAGACACGTCCAGCTATGAGTGTTTATGTGTACCAGTAATTGAACTGACATGTGTACTGCAACTATCTGCGTGTGTTCATTTTAAAGGAATATATTAGTGAATGTTTATTTATGTAAATTGATTGGAATATGTATGTGGACGCTCGGTTAGTGTTACTGTAATTTATATGGTTAACGTTTGAATGACATAGTTTCCCCTCATTGTCACATTTTTTGTTACTATTTCGCTGTTCACTCTCACTCTCTCTGAATCCTGTGGACTAATTGTGCTCACGTGTGTTTGTGTAGGGTAGGAGAACCATCGGCTTTTCCCACAATAATTTGCAGCTATTTGCTAAGAAACATTTCAAAAGATCATCTATGTTTTTAATAAGTGTTCTTTTTCCTAACATACAAGTCAATCACACAGTACCTAACCTCAGTCAGAAACACTTTTCTTACTATATCTCGCAACGTCTTTTGCATATATAAACTATCTTAAATAATTAACAATTTTAATTCATAACTGCCAACCCCCCTCCCATCCAAAGCTTTCAAAGCCACCAAACATCATTCCTTTCCCTTAACCTCTCCCAAATTATCTTTTGCACCAATTCACAAACTAGGGGGCTTTATAGCTGAGTGGACGTCGCTCTCGACTCGTAATCGTAGCACATTCGGTCCCACGGTGATGGAACAAACGGAAATCAGCAGAGTTTCTATCATTCTGATGCCCCTGTTACCTAGCAGTAAATATGTACCTGGGCGTTAGACAGCTGTTACGGGCTGCTTCCTGGGTGTGTGTGTGTGGAATGTTTTTTATTAGTAATAATTGATTGATTGACAGTTGAGAGGCGGGCCGAAAGAGTAGAGCTCAACCCTAGCAAGCACAACTAGGTGAACACAACTAGATAAATACTAACCAACCACGATCTCGACAATCCATTACACACACAAGCCCCCCCCCCTCACCCCCAACTCCCCAAATCGTTCTACCTAAGTCAATAAAAAATTAAAACAAATCAATTAATTCACCAAAAATACTAACTATAAATAAAGGTACCAAATTTGAGACATACAGCGACTCCAGCGTGGTCTAGTCGGAAGAGAACGTGTTCTCATCTGGATAGATTGCGATCGAGTCTGTCGGTACGGGTGTGTAACTGCAGGGCACAAATATTTGTGTGTCCCCTCCTGTAGCTGCCTCTGTTTCGACAGGTTCCCTGGATAGCTGGAATTGGCCTGGCCCTTGGAAAGTGGGGAAGGGGTGAAATCCGTTGGGCCCACGGATGGATACCTTGGATCCATGGACCAAGAGCAGGTCCAATCACCTGGGATTCGAACCCACGGTGGGAATAAGGGAGGAGATATGGGAAGGGGGGGGGGAAGGATGTTTCCCTGGAACCAAACCTCACATAAACCCGGACACTCACACACACACACACACACACACCCTCACCCGAACACTCACAGGGGCACTCGCACTCACACACACCCATAGACTGTGATAAGGGAGATCATCAGAGGGGACACAGATGGCCTTCTGGACCCACAGGTATAACCGGACACACACGCACCCGGACACTCACAGGGACACTCACACTCACACACAGACACACATCCATAGACACAAACTGTGATAAGGGAGACCATCTGAGGGGACACAGATGGCCTCCTGGACACACAAGTATATATCAATATTTAATTTATTATTTATTATTTAATTTTATTAAATAAGTAATCAAATTAATGTTTTTTATAAATTATTATTTTATTAAATTATTAAATAATTATATTAATAAAAGAAATTAAATTAAATTTAATCATTAAATATTTATTATTTAATTTACAAATATGACAGATTTTTTAAATTATATATATATATATATATATATATATATATATATATATATATATATATATATATATATATATGTCGTACCTAGTAGCCAGAACGTACTTCTCTGCCTACTATGCAAGGCCCGATTTGCCTAATAAGCCAAGTTTTCATGAATTAATTATTTTTCGACTACCTAACCTACCTAACCTAACCTAACCTAACTTTTTCGGCTACCTAACCTAACCTAACCTATAAAGATAGGTTAGGTTAGGTTAGGTAGGGTTGGTTAGGTTCGGTCATATATCTACGTTAATTTTAACTCCAATAAAAAAAAATTGATGCCATACGTAATGAAATGGGTAGCTTTATCATTTCATAAGAAAAAAATTAGAGAAAATATATTAATTCAGGAAAACTTGGCTTATTAGGCAAATCGGGCCTTGCATAGTAGGCTGAGAAGTGCGTTCTGGCTACTAGGTACGACATATATATATATATATATATATATATATATATATATATATATATATATATATATATATATATATATATATATATATATATACATTGATTGCTATATATATATATATATATATATGCGAACAAGCCTTAATGGTCCCCAAGACTATATGCAACTGAAAACTCACATGCCAGAAGTGACTCGAACCCATACTGCCAGGAGCAATGCAACTGGTATGTACAGGACGCCTTAATCCGCTTGTGTCAATTTTAAAGGAATATATTAGTGAATATTTATTTATGTAAATTGATATATATATATATATATATATATATATATATATATATATATATATATATATATATATATATATATATATATATTTTTTTTTTTTTTTTTAAGTTTGTGAGGGTACCACCTCTGGTGCAAATGTGGGGACCCATAGCCTCGGAGAAGAAAATAAAAAGTATTCAGAGGAGACCTTGTGGTTTCTCACTGAACACTAATATTATCTTCTCCTAGCACCCCCATTCTTTTATATGTACACATATATATTTACTTTATTTGTGTATATATATATATATATATATATATATATATATATATATATATATATATATATATATATATATACATATATATATATATATATATATATATATATATATATATATATATATATATATATATATATATATATATATATATATATATAAAGAGAATGTCTGTCTATGTTATGAGGCCACATGCTGGAGGATGCAGCCATACACAGATTTATTTTAAAATTTATTTATTAATATATTATTAAGGCTTATTATTACTAAATTAATGTATTTGTAGAGGGAATGGTCTGGGGTAGGGAACGGGCATAGGTTGGTCAGTGTTGACTTTAGCTAAAGGATTTAGGTATAATTATTAATTATTCTTATCACTCCCCCCCCCCCCTACCAATTTAATTAAAGTTAATTGTAAAATAATGCTTGAGATTACTGAAGACTTTTTCCTACTTAGAAAAAACCTAAATTAAACACATAAAGAAGTTTATTGGTCCTGATTTAAGTTAAAGGAAGAGGTGCAAAGGTGGTGGTGGGGGGGGGGAGGATACGGGATTTAGAGGTGGAATGAAGAGAGGGAACAGGGGGAGTGGTGAAGGTGAAACAGGGAGGAAGAGTGGGGAACAGGGGGTGCTGTACAGGTGATACAGGGATGGGGATGGGGGAACAGGGGGAGTGGTGCAGATGAAACAGAGATGAAGAGGGAGAAACAGGGGGGAGTGGTGCAGGTGAAACAGGGATGAAGAGGGAGAAACAGAGGGAGTGGTGCAGGTGAAACAGGGATGGGGTTGGGGGAACAGGGGGAGTTGTGCAGGTGAAACAGGGATGGGGATGGGGAACAGGGGGAGTGGTGCAGGTGAAACAGGGATGGGGATGGGGGAACATGGGGAGTGGTGCAGGTGAAACAGGGATGCAGAGGGAGAAACAGGGGGGAGTGGTGCAGGTGAAACAGGGATTAAAGGAAAATTGATATAAGTAGATAGATGGATGTTTACATTGATTGCTAAATATATACATTGACGGATAGACGGATGCATAGATGCATCCGTCTATCTGATGGATGGAAAGAGATATGAGTAGATGGATGGATAGACAGAAGAGTTGATGGACGGATAAATGGAATATAAATGTATATAATGATAAATGGTTGGTTTATGGGAAGATAGATTGATGGATTGACAGATATAAGTAGATAGATAGATGGATCCATTGATGGATTCATTTGTGCTTATCTCTTGAGGTTCTTCTTGAGATGATTTCGGGGCTTTAGTGTCCCCGCGGTCCGGTCCTCGATCAGGCCTCCTCCCCCAGGAAGCAGCCCGTGAAAGCTGACTAACACCCAGGTACCTGTTTTACTGCAAGGTAACAGGGGCACAGGGTGAAAGAAACTCTGCCTATTGTTTCTCGGCGGCGCCCGGAATCGAACCCGGGACCACAGGATCACAAGTCCAGTGTGCTGTCCGCTCGGCCGACTGGCTCCCCGGTCGGAGGGGAGCCTGTGAACAGGCGAATCAGGTTAAAGAATATCTGTCGATTTGCTATTGCATCAACTGAGATTCGATATGGGACCATTAGGATTATAACCAACGAATTCTCTCCGTTTAGACGGTAGGCCTCCAGTTTGTGTGTGTGTGTGTGTGTGTGTGTGTGTGTGTGTGTGTGTGTGTGTGTGTGTGTGTGTGTGTGTGTGTGTGTGTGTGTGTGTGTGTGTGTGTGTGTGTGTGTGTGTGTGTGTGTGTGTGTGTGCGTGTGTGTGTGTGTGTGTGTGTGTGTGTGTGTGTGTGTGTGTGTGTGTGTGTGTGTGTGTGTGTGTGTGTGTGTGTGTGTGTGTGTGTGTGTGTGTGTGTGTGTGTGTGTGTGTGTGTGTTAGAGAGTAATAGATGTAGTAGATATAAAAAAAAGGAAAAATACATATATTTGATAGGCGGGGTCCAAGAGCTAATAACTCGATTCTGCAGATACGTATAGTAAATACAAGGAGAAAATAAATACACACACACACACACATTAATTGATAATGGACTGCTTTGTGTGCGTATCCATGTGTACTATTGTCAAGACCGACAGACACGTGAAGCTATGTGTGTGTAAGTGTACCTGTAATTGAACTGACATGTGTACGGTAATTATCTGTATGTGTCCATTTTAAAGGTACACATTAGTGAATGTGTATTTATGTAAATTGATTGACATATGTACGTGTGCGCGCGATTAGTGTTACTTTAATTTATATGGTTAACATTTATACGTTTGAATGACATAGTTTCCCATTATTGTCACATTTTTTGTTACATGTCTACTATTGTCAAGATGGACAGACACGTCCAGCTATGAGTGTTTATGTGTACCAGTAATTGAACTGACATGTGTACTGCAACTATCTGCGTGTGTTCATTTTAAAGGAATATATTAGTGAATGTTTATTTATGTAAATTGATTGGAATATGTATGTGGACGCTCGGTTAGTGTTACTGTAATTTATATGGTTAACGTTTGAATGACATAGTTTCCCCTCATTGTCACATTTTTTTTTACTATTTCGCTGTTCACTCTCACTCTCTCTGAATCCTGTGGACTAATTGTGCTCACGTGTGTTTGTTTAGGGTAGGAGAACCATAGGCTTTTCACACAATAATTTGCAGCTATTTGCTAAGAAACATTTCAAAAGATCATCTATGTTTTTAATAAGTGTTCTTTTTCCTAACATACAAGTCAATCACACAGTACCTAACCTCAGTCAGAAACACTTTTCTTACTATATCTCGCAACGTCTTTTGCATATATATCCTATCTTAAATAATTAACAATTTTAATTCATAACTGCCAACCCCCCTCCCATCCAAAGCTTTCAAAGCCACCAAACATCATTCTTTTCCCTTAACCTCTCCCAAATTATCTTTTGCACCAATTCACAAACTAGGGGGCTTTATAGCTGAGTGGACGTCGCTCTCGACTCGTAATCGTAGCACATTCGGTCCCACGGTGATGGAACAAACGGAAATCAGCAGAGTTTCTATCATTCTGATGCCCCTGTTACCTAGCAGTAAATATGTACCTGGGCGTTAGACAGCTGTTACGGGCTGCTTCCTGGGTGTGTGTGTGTGGAATGTTTTTTATTAGTTAGTAATAATTGATTGATTGACAGTTGAGAGGCGGGCCGAAAGAGTAGAGCTCAACCCTAGCAAGCACAACTAGGTGAACACAACTAGATAAATACTAACCAACCACGATCTCGACAATCCATTACACACACAAGCCCCCCCCTCACCCCCAACTCCCCAAATCGTTCTACCTAAGTCAATAAAAAATTAAAACAAATCAATTAATTCACCAAAAATACTAACTATAAATAAAGGAACCAAATTTGAGACATACAGCGACTCCAGCGTGGTCTAGTCGGAAGAGAACGTGTTCTCATCTGGATTGATTGCGATCGAGTCTGTCGGAACGGGTGTGTAACTGCAGGGCACAAATATTTGTGTGTCCCCTCCTGTAGCTGCCTCTGTTTCGACAGGTTCCCTGGATAGCTGGAATTGGCCTGGCCCTTGGAAAGTGGGGAAGGGGTGAAATCCATTGGGCACACGGATGGATACCTTGCATCCATGGACCTAGAGCAGGTCTAATCACCTGGGATTCGAACCCACGGTGTGAATAAGGGAGGAGATATGGGAAGGAGGGGGGGGGGAAGGATGTTTCCCTGGAACCAAACCTCACATAAACCCGGACACTCACACACACACACACCCTCACCCGAACACTCACAGGGGCACTCACACTCACACACACCCATAGACTGTGATAAGGGGGATCATCTGAGGGGACACAGATGGCCTCCAGGACCCACAGGTATAACCGGACACACACGCACCCGGACACTCACAGGGACACTCACACTCACACACACTCGCCCGGACACTCACAGTGATATACACACTCACACACAGACACACATCCATAGACACAAACTGTGATAAGGGAGACCATCTGAGGGGACACAGATGGCCTCCTGGACACACAAGTATATATCAATATTTAATTTAATTTTATTATTTAATTTTATTAAATAAGTAATCAAATTAATGTTTTTTATAAATTATTATTTTATTAAATTATTAAATAATTATATTAATAAAACAAATTAAATTAAATTTAATAATTAAATATTTATTATTTAATTTACAAATATGACAGATTTTTTAAATATATATATATATATATATATATATATATATATATATATATATATATATATATATATATATATATATATATATATATATATATATATGTCGTACCTAGTAGCCAGAACGCACTTCTCTGCCTACTATGCAAGGCCCGACTTGCCTAATAAGCCAAGTTTTCATGAATTAATTATTTTTCGACTACCTAACCTACCTAACCTAACCTAACCTAACTTTTTCGGCTACCTAACCTAACCTAACCTATAAAGATAGGTTAGGTTAGGTTAGGTAGGGTTGGTTAGGTTCGGTCATATATCTACGTTAATTTTAACTCCAATAAAAAAAAATTGATGCCATACGTAATGAAATGGGTAGCTTTATCATTTCATAAGAAAAAAATTAGAGAAAATATATTAATTCAGGAAAACTTGGCTTATTAGGCAAATCGGGCCTTGCATAGTAGGCTGAGAAGTGCGTTCTGGCTACTAGGTACGACATATATATATATATATATATATGTCGTACCTAGTAGCCAGAACTCACTTCTCAGCCTACTATTCAAGGCCCGATTTGCCTAATAAGCCAAGTTTTCCTGAATTAATATATTTACCATAATTATTTTCTTATGAAATGATAAAGCAACTCTTTTCTCTATGTATGTGGTCAATTTTTTTTTATTGGAGTTAAAATTAACGTAGATATATGACCGAACCTAACCAACCCTACCTAACCTAACCTAACCTATATTTATAGGTAAGGTTAGGTTAGGTAGCCAAAAAAGCTAAGTTAGGTTAGGTTAGGTAGGTTAGGTAGACGAAAAAACATTAATTCATGAAAACTTGGCTTATTAGGCAAATCGGGCCTTGAATAGTAGGCTGAGAAGTGCGTTCTGGCTATTAGGTACGCCATATATATATATATATATATATATATATATATATATATATATATATATATATATATATATATATATATATATATATATATATACATTGATTGCTATATATATATATATATATATGCGAACAAGCCTTAATGGTCCCCAAGACTATATGCAACTGAAAACTCACATGCCAGAAGTGACTCGAACCCATACTGCCAGGAGCAATGCAACTGGTATGTACAGGACGCCTTAATCCGCTTGTGTCAATTTTAAAGGAATATATTAGTGAATATTTATTTATGTAAATTGATATATATATATATATATATATATATATATATATATATATATATATATATATATATATATATATATATATATATATATATATATATATATATATTTTTTTTTTTAAGTTTGTGAGGGTACCACCTCTGGTGCAAATGTGGGGACCCATAGCCTCGGAGAAGAAAATAAAAAGTATTCAGAGGAGACCTTGTGGTTTCTCACTGAACACTAATATTATCTTCTCCTAGCACCCCCATTCTTTTATATGTACACATATATATTTACTTTATTTGTGTATATATATATATATATATATATATATATATATATATATATATATATATATATACATATATATATATATATATATATATATATATATATATATATATATATATATATATATATATAAAGAGAATGTCTGTCTATGTTATGAGGCCACATGCTGGAGGATGCAGCCATACACAGATTTATTTTAAAATTTATTTATTAATATATTATTAAGGCTTATTATTACTAAATTAATGTATTTGTAGAGGGAATGGTCTGGGGTAGGGAACGGGCATAGGTTGGTCAGTGTTGACTTTAGCTAAAGGATTTAGGTATAATTATTAATTATTCTTATCACTCCCCCCCCCTACCAATTTAATTAAAGTTAATTGTAAAATAATGCTTGAGATTACTGAAGACTTTTTCCTACTTAGAAAAAACCTAAATTAAACACACAAAGAAGTTTATTGGTCCTGATTTAAGTTAAAGGAAGAGGTGCAAAGGTGGTGGTGGGGGGGGGGGGGGAGGATACGGGATTTAGAGGTGGAATGAAGAGAGGGAACAGGGGGAGTGGTGAAGGTGAAACAGGGAGGAAGAGTGGGGAACAGGGGGTGCTGTACAGGTGATACAGGGATGGGGATGGGGGAACAGGGGGAGTGGTGCAGATGAAACAGGGATGAAGAGGGAGAAACAGGGGGGAGTGGTGCAGGTGAAACAGGGATGAAGAGGGAGAAACAGAGGGAGTGGTGCAGGTGAAACAGGGATAGGGATGGGGGAACAGGGGGAGTGGTGCAGGTGAAACAGGGATGGGGATGGGGAACAGGGGGAGTGGTGCAGGTGAAACAGGGATGGGGATGGGGAACAGGGGGAGTGGTGCAGGTGAAACAGGGATGGGGATGGGGGAACATGGGGAGTGGTGCAGGTGAAACAGGGATGCAGAGGGAGAAACAGGGGGGAGTGGTGCAGGTGAAACAGGGATTAAAGGAAAATTGATATAAGTAGATAGATGGATGTTTACATTGATTGCTAAATATATACATTGACGGATAGACGGATGCATAGATGCATCCGTCTATCTGATGGATGGAAAGAGATATGAGTAGATGGATGGATAGACAGAAGAGTTGATGGACGGATAAATGGAATATAAATGTATATAATGATAAATGGTTGGTTTATGGGAAGATAGATTGATGGATTGACAGATATAAGTAGATAGATAGATGGATCCATTGATGGATTCATTTGTGCTTATCTCTTGAGGTTCTTCTTGAGATGATTTCGGGGCTTTAGTGTCCCCGCGGTCCGGTCCTCGATCAGGCCTCCACCCCCAGGAAGCAGCCCGTGACAGCTGACTAACACCCAGGTACCTGTTTTACTGCAAGGTAACAGGGGCACAGGGTGAAAGAAACTCTGCCTATTGTTTCTCGGCGGCGCCCGGAATCGAACCCGGGACCACAGGATCACAAGTCCAGTGTGCTGTCCGCTCGGCCGACTGGCTCCCCGGTCGGAGGGGAGCCGGTGAACAGGCGAATCAGGTTAAAGAATATCTGTCGATTTGCTATTGCATCAACTGAGATTCGATATGGGACCATTAGGATTATAACCAACGAACTCTCTCCGTTTAGACGGTAGGCCTCCAGTTTGTGTGTGTGTGTGTGTGTGTGTGTGTGTGTGTGTGTGTGTGTGTGTGTGCGTGTGTGTGTGTGTGTGTGTGTGTGTGTGTGTGTGTGTGTACTCACCTATATGTACTCACCTATATGTACTCACCTATATGTGCTTGCAGGATCGAGCATTGACTCTTGGATCCCGCCTTTCTAGCTATCGGTTGTTTACAGCAATGACTCCTGTCCCATTTCCCTATCATACCTAGTTTTAAAAGTATGAATAGTATTTGCTTCCACAACCTGTTCCCCAAGTGCATTCCATTTTTCTACTACTCTCACGCTAAAAGAAAACTTCCTAACATCCCTGTGACTCATCTGAGTTTCCAGTTTCCACCCATGTCCCCTCGTTCTGTTATTATTACGTGTGAACATTTCATCTATTTCCACTTTATCAATTCCCCTGAGTATTTTATATGTCCCTATCATATCTCCTCTCTCCCTTCTTTTCTCTAGTGTCGTTAGGTTCAGTTCCTTCAGCCGCTCTTCATATCCCATCCCTCGTAACTCTGGGACAAGCCTCGTCGCAAACCTCTGAACCTTCTCCAGTTTCTTTATGTGTTTCTTCAGGTGGGGGCTCCATGATGGCGCGGCATACTCTAAGACGGGTCTCACGTAGGCAGTGTAAACCCGCCAAACACACACCGAAAGTACGACGTTGGTACAACGTTCGAACAAGTTTTAACACCTCCTAACCAGTTATAACAACCAATATAACAAGTTGTAACAACGTTCTAATACGTCATAAACACGTTAAGCCAAGATGTAACAACTTTATTACAAGTTGTAATAAGCGGAAAATAGAGACAGTTTCGGTTTGTGTTTCCAGGGAAGTGCCCTAAAAGCTTCCTCATTTAGGTTTCTGAATGAAGTTCTAATTTTCGCCAGTGTAGAGTACGCTACTGTCGTTATCCTATTTATATGTGCCTCAGGAGTTAGATTAGGTGTCACATCCACTCCCAGGTCTCTTTCTCGAATCGTTACAGGTAGGCTGTTCCCCTTCATTGTGTACTGTCCCTTTGGTCTCCTGTCACCTGATCCCATTTCCATAACTTTACATTTACTGGTGTTAATCTCCAGTAGCCATTTCCCTGACCATCTCTGCAGCTTGTTTAAGTCCTCTTGGAGGATCCTACAATCCTCGTCTGTCACAACTCTTCTCATTAATTTTGCATCATCTGCAAACATTGACATGTATGATTCCACTCCTGTAAACATATCATTTACGTAAATTAGAAAGAGGATTGGTCCCAGCACCGATCCTTGAGGTACTCCACTTGTTACTGTTCGCCAGTCCGACTTTTCGCCCCTTACCATTACCCTCTGGCTCCTTCCTGTTAGGTAGTTCTTCACCCATACTAGGGCCTTTCCGCTTACTCCTGCCTGCCTCTCAAGTTTGTATAGCAAGTGTGTGTGTGTGTGTGTGTGTGTGTGTGTGTGTGTGTGTGTGTGTGTGTGTGTGTGTGTGTGTGTGTGTGTGTGTGTGTGTGTGTGTGTGCGTGTGTGCGTGTGTGCGTGTGTGCGTGTGTGTGTGTGTGTGTGTGTGTGTGTGTGTGTGTGTGTGTGTGTGTGTGTGTGTGTGTGTGTGTGTGTGTGTGTGTGTGTGTGTGTGTGTGTGTGTGTGTGTTAGAGAGAAATAGATGTAGTAGATATAAAAAAAAGGAAAAATACATATATTTGATAGGCGGGGTCCAAGAGCTAATAACTCGATTCTGCAGATACATATAGTAAATACAAGGAGAAAATAAACACACACACACACACACATTAATTGATAATGGACTGCTTTGTGTGCGTATCCATGTGTACTATTGTCAAGACCGACAGACACGTGAAGCTATGTGTGTGTAAGTGTACCTGTAATTGAACTGACATGTGTACGGTAATTATCTGTATGTGTCCATTTTAAAGGTACACATTAGTGAATGTGTATTTATGTAAATTGATTGACATATGTACGTGTGCGCGCGATTAGTGTTACTTTAATTTATATGGTTAACATTTATACGTTTGAATGACATAGTTTCCCATTATTGTCACATTTTTTGTTACATGTCTACTATTGTCAAGATGGACAGACACGTCCAGCTATGAGTGTTTATGTGTACCAGTAATTGAACTGACATGTGTACTGCAACTATCTGCGTGTGTTCATTTTAAAGGAATATATTAGTGAATGTTTATTTATGTAAATTGATTGGAATATGTATGTGGACGCTCGGTTAGTGTTACTGTAATTTATATGGTTAACGTTTGAATGACATAGTTTCCCCTCATTGTCACATTTTTTTTTACTATTTCGCTGTTCACTCTCACTCTCTCTGAATCCTGTGGACTAATTGTGCTCACGTGTGTTTGTTTAGGGTAGGAGAACCATGGGCTTTTCACACAATAATTTGCAGCTATTTGCTAAGAAACATTTCAAAAGATCATCTATGTTTTTAATAAGTGTTCTTTTTCCTAACATACAAGTCAATCACACAGTACCTAACCTCAGTCAGAAACACTTTTCTTACTATATCTCGCAACGTCTTTTGCATATATATCCTATCTTAAATAATTAACAATTTTAATTCATAACTGCCAACCCCCCTCCCATCCAAAGCTTTCAAAGCCACCAAACATCATTCTTTTCCCTTAACCTCTCCCAAATTATCTTTTGCACCAATTCACAAACTAGGGGGCTTTATAGCTGAGTGGACGTCGCTCTCGACTCGTAATCGTAGCACATTCGGTCCCACGGTGATGGAACAAACGGAAATCAGCAGAGTTTCTATCATTCTGATGCCCCTGTTACCTAGCAGTAAATATGTACCTGGGCGTTAGACAGCTGTTACGGGCTGCTTCCTGGGTGTGTGTGTGTGGAATGTTTTTTATTAGTTAGTAATAATTGATTGATTGACAGTTGAGAGGCGGGCCGAAAGAGTAGAGCTCAACCCTAGCAAGCACAACTAGGTGAACACAACTAGATAAATACTAACCAACCACGATCTCGACAATCCATTACACACACAAGCCCCCCCCTCACCCCCAACTCCCCAAATCGTTCTACCTAAGTCAATAAAAAATTAAAACAAATCAATTAATTCACCAAAAATACTAACTATAAATAAAGGTACCAAATTTGAGACATACAGCGACTCCAGCGTGGTCTAGTCGGAAGAGAACGTGTTCTCATCTGGATTGATTGCGATCGAGTCTGTCGGAACGGGTGTGTAACTGCAGGGCACAAATATTTGTGTGTCCCCTCCTGTAGCTGCCTCTGTTTCGACAGGTTCCCTGGATAGCTGGAATTGGCCTGGCCCTTGGAAAGTGGGGAAGGGGTGAAATCCATTGGGCACACGGATGGATACCTTGCATCCATGGACCTAGAGCAGGTCTAATCACCTGGGATTCGAACCCACGGTGTGAATAAGGGAGGAGATATGGGAAGGAGGGGGGGGGGGGAAGGATGTTTCCCTGGAACCAAACCTCACATAAACCCGGACACTCACACACACACACACCCTCACCCGAACACTCACAGGGGCACTCACACTCACACACACCCATAGACTGTGATAAGGGAGATCATCTGAGGGGACACAGATGGCCTCCAGGACCCACAGGTATAACCGGACACACACGCACCCGGACACTCACAGGGACACTCACACTCACACACACTCGCCCGGACACTCACAGTGATATACACACTCACACACAGACACACATCCATAGACACAAACTGTGATAAGGGAGACCATCTGAGGGGACACAGATGGCCTCCTGGACACACAAGTATATATCAATATTTAATTTAATTTTATTATTTAATTTTATTAAATAAGTAATCAAATTAATGTTTTTTATAAATTATTATTTTATTAAATTATTAAATAATTATATTAATAAAACAAATTAAATTAAATTTAATCATTAAATATTTATTATTTAATTTACAAATATGACAGATTTTTTAAATATATATATATATATATATATATATATATATATATATATATATATATATATATATATATATATGTCGTACATAGTAGCCAGAACGCACTTCTCTGCCTACTATGCAAGGCCCGACTTGCCTAATAAGCCAAGTTTTCATGAATTAATTATTTTTCGACTACCTAACCTACCTAACCTAACCTAACCTAACTTTTTCGGCTACCTAACCTAACCTAACCTATAAAGATAGGTTAGGTTAGGTTAGGTAGGGTTGGTTAGGTTCGGTCATATATCTACGTTAATTTTAACTCCAATAAAAAAAAATTGATGCCATACGTAATGAAATGGGTAGCTTTATCATTTCATAAGAAAAAAATTAGAGAAAATATATTAATTCAGGAAAACTTGGCTTATTAGGCAAATCGGGCCTTGCATAGTAGGCTGAGAAGTGCGTTCTGGCTACTAGGTACGACATATATATATATATATATATATATGTCGTACCTAGTAGCCAGAACTCACTTCTCAGCCTACTATTCAAGGCCCGATTTGCCTAATAAGCCAAGTTTTCCTGAATTAATATATTTACCATAATTATTTTCTTATGAAATGATAAAGCAACTCTTTTCTCTATGTATGTGGTCAATTTTTTTTTATTGGAGTTAAAATTAACGTAGATATATGACCGAACCTAACCAACCCTACCTAACCTAACCTAACC
>NW_027189616.1:47500-129828 GCF_040958095.1 Procambarus clarkii
TGTGTGGAATGTTTTTTATTAGTTAGTAATAATTGATTGATTGACAGTTGAGAGGCGGGCCGAAAGAGTAGAGCTCAACCCTAGCAAGCACAACTAGGTGAACACAACTAGATAAATACTAACCAACCACGATCTCGACAATCCATTACACACACAAGCCCCCCCCTCACCCCCAACTCCCCAAATCGTTCTACCTAAGTCAATAAAAAATTAAAACAAATCAATTAATTCACCAAAAATACTAACTATAAATAAAGGTACCAAATTTGAGACATACAGCGACTCCAGCGTGGTCTAGTCGGAAGAGAACGTGTTCTCATCTGGATTGATTGCGATCGAGTCTGTCGGAACGGGTGTGTAACTGCAGGGCACAAATATTTGTGTGTCCCCTCCTGTAGCTGCCTCTGTTTCGACAGGTTCCCTGGATAGCTGGAATTGGCCTGGCCCTTGGAAAGTGGGGAAGGGGTGAAATCCATTGGGCACACGGATGGATACCTTGCATCCATGGACCTAGAGCAGGTCTAATCACCTGGGATTCGAACCCACGGAGTGAATAAGGGAGGAGATATGGGAAGGAGGGGGGGGGGGGGAAGGATGTTTCCCTGGAACCAAACCTCACATAAACCCGGACACTCACACACACACACACCCTCACCCGAACACTCACAGGGGCACTCACACTCACACACACCCATAGACTGTGATAAGGGAGATCATCTGAGGGGACACAGATGGCCTCCAGGACCCACAGGTATAACCGGACACACACGCACCCGGACACTCACAGGGACACTCACACTCACACACACTCGCCCGGACACTCACAGTGATATACACACTCACACACAGACACACATCCATAGACACAAACTGTGATAAGGGAGACCATCTGAGGGGACACAGATGGCCTCCTGGACACACAAGTATATATCAATATTTAATTTAATTTTATTATTTAATTTTATTAAATAAGTAATCAAATTAATGTTTTTTATAAATTATTATTTTATTAAATTATTAAATAATTATATTAATAAAACAAATTAAATTAAATTTAATAATTAAATATTTATTATTTAATTTACAAATATGACAGATTTTTTAAATATATATATATATATATATATATATATATATATATATATATATATATATATATTATTAAATATGACCGAAAAAGTAAGATTAATAATTCTAACACGAATTTTCTCAATCTTTCGTACATTACGCTTCACTGTTGGAGGTAAATCAAAAATCACTTCTCCAAAATTCATTGTTATTTCTAGTCTGACGCGACACGGGCGCGTTTCGTAAAACTTATTACATTTTCAAAGACTTCACAAATACACAACAGCCTACTCATGAGAAACTCTCCAGACACAAAACAGAACGCTTTAAAAGAGACTAACGTCGTCTATGCCTTCAAATGCCCACTTGGGGACTGTAAGCTCCAAAAAACCCAGTATATAGGCAAGACAACAACATCTCTTTCTAGGCGTTTAACGATGCATAAACAACAGGGCTCCATTAAGGAACATATAATCTCTTCCCATAACCAAACCATCGCCAGAGAAATCCTAGTAAACAACACAGAAATCATCGATAGATTCAGCGATAGCAGGCGGCTTGACGTTTGCGAGGCACTACACATCAAGAAGTCAACACCAGCAATCAACAGCCAATTATTGCACAACTATATTCTACCCACCTCAAGACTCCGCTCCAATATAGAAGCATCAGGAAATATGGACCAATAGGCTTTCTACAAACACTTCTATTCAATACCCATTGTTTCTGTTCTGTCTTGTGTTGATACTTTTAATACCCTATTAATATCCCCTAGTGTTCTGTCTTGTGTTAATGCCACATCACCCTTCCCACCTCACTCAAATGTAATGCCACATCACCCTTCCCACCTCACTCAAATGTAGATATAAAATCAGGGAAACGCAATTTCTAATCAGTTGTGTATTTGTGAAGTCTTTGAAAATGTAATAAGTTTTACGAAACGCGCCCGTGTCGCGTCAGACTAGAAATAAAAATGAATTTTGGAGAAGTGATTTTTGATTTACCTCCAACAGTGAAGCGTAATGTACGAAAGATTGAGAAAATTCGTGTTAGAATTATTAATCTTACTTTTTCGGTCATATTTAATAATATATGTCTACAGGAAAGACTGCTACCAAAATATATATATATATATATATATATATATATATATATATATATATATATATATATATATATATATATATATATATATATATATATATATATATATATATATATATATATATATATATGTCGTACCTAGTAGCCAGAACGCACTTCTCTGCCTACTATGCAAGGCCCGACTTGCCTAATAAGCCAAGTTTTCATGAATTAATTATTTTTCGACTACCTAACCTACCTAACCTAACCTAACCTAACTTTTTCGGCTACCTAACCTAACCTAACCTATAAAGATAGGTTAGGTTAGGTTAGGTAGGGTTGGTTAGGTTCGGTCATATATCTACGTTAATTTTAACTCCAATAAAAAAAAATTGATGCCATACGTAATGAAATGGGTAGCTTTATCATTTCATAAGAAAAAAATTAGAGAAAATATATTAATTCAGGAAAACTTGGCTTATTAGGCAAATCGGGCCTTGCATAGTAGGCTGAGAAGTGCGTTCTGGCTACTAGGTACGACATATATATATATATATATATATATATATATGTCGTACCTAGTAGCCAGAACTCACTTCTCAGCCTACTATTCAAGGCCCGATTTGCCTAATAAGCCAAGTTTTCCTGAATTAATATATTTACCATAATTATTTTCTTATGAAATGATAAAGCAACTCTTTTCTCTATGTATGTGGTCAATTTTTTTTTATTGGAGTTAAAATTAACGTAGATATATGACCGAACCTAACCAACCCTACCTAACCTAACCTAACCTATATTTATAGGTAAGGTTAGGTTAGGTAGCCAAAAAAGCTAAGTTAGGTTAGGTTAGGTAGGTTAGGTAGACGAAAAAACATTAATTCATGAAAACTTGGCTTATTAGGCAAATCGGGCCTTGAATAGTAGGCTGAGAAGTGCGTTCTGGCTATTAGGTACGCCATATATATATATATATATATATATATATATATATATATATATATATATATATATATATATATATATATATATATATATATATATATATATATATACATTGATTGCTATATATATATATATATATGCGAACAAGCCTTAATGGTCCCCAAGACTATATGCAACTGAAAACTCACATGCCAGAAGTGACTCGAACCCATACTGCCAGGAGCAATGCAACTGGTATGTACAGGACGCCTTAATCCGCTTGTGTCAATTTTAAAGGAATATATTAGTGAATATTTATTTATGTAAATTGATATATATATATATATATATATATATATATATATATATATATATATATATATATATATATATATATATATATATATATATATATATATATATATATATATATATATATATATATATATATATATATATTTTTTTTTTTTTTTTTAAGTTTGTGAGGGTACCACCTCTGGTGCAAATGTGGGGACCCATAGCCTCGGAGAAGAAAATAAAAAGTATTCAGAGGAGACCTTGTGGTTTCTCACTGAACACTAATATTATCTTCTCCTAGCACCCCCATTCTTTTATATGTACACATATATATTTACTTTATTTGTGTATATATATATATATATATATATATATATATATATATATATATATATATATATATATATATACATATATATATATATATATATATATATATATATATATATATATATATATATATATATATATATATATATATATATATATATATATTTATATATATATAAAGAGAATGTCTGTCTATGTTATGAGGCCACATGCTGGAGGATGCAGCCATACACAGATTTATTTTAAAATTTATTTATTAATATATTATTAAGGCTTATTATTACTAAATTAATGTATTTGTAGAGGGAATGGTCTGGGGTAGGGAACGGGCATAGGTTGGTCAGTGTTGACTTTAGCTAAAGGATTTAGGTATAATTATTAATTATTCTTATCACTCCCCCCCCCCCCCCTACCAATTTAATTAAAGTTAATTGTAAAATAATGCTTGAGATTACTGAAGACTTTTTCCTACTTAGAAAAAACCTAAATTAAACACACAAAGAAGTTTATTGGTCCTGATTTAAGTTAAAGGAAGAGGTGCAAAGGTGGTGGTGGGGGGGGGGAGGATACGGGATTTAGAGGTGGAATGAAGAGAGGGAACAGGGGGAGTGGTGAAGGTGAAACAGGGAGGAAGAGTGGGGAACAGGGGGTGCTGTACAGGTGATACAGGGATGGGGATGGGGGAACAGGGGGAGTGGTGCAGATGAAACAGGGATGAAGAGGGAGAAACAGGGGGGAGTGGTGCAGGTGAAACAGGGATGAAGAGGGAGAAACAGAGGGAGTGGTGCAGGTGAAACAGGGATAGGGATGGGGGAACAGGGGGAGTGGTGCAGGTGAAACAGGGATGGGGATGGGGAACAGGGGGAGTGGTGCAGGTGAAACAGGGATGGGGATGGGGAACAGGGGGAGTGGTGCAGGTGAAACAGGGATGGGGATGGGGGAACATGGGGAGTGGTGCAGGTGAAACAGGGATGCAGAGGGAGAAACAGGGGGGAGTGGTGCAGGTGAAACAGGGATTAAAGGAAAATTGATATAAGTAGATAGATGGATGTTTACATTGATTGCTAAATATATACATTGACGGATAGACGGATGCATAGATGCATCCGTCTATCTGATGGATGGAAAGAGATATGAGTAGATGGATGGATAGACAGAAGAGTTGATGGACGGATAAATGTAATATAAGTGTATATAATGATAAATGGTTGGTTTATGGGAAGATAGACTGATGGATTGACAGATATAAGTAGATAGATAGATGGATCCATTGATGGATTCATTTGTGCTTATCTCTTGAGGTTCTTCTTGAGATGATTTCGGGGCTTTAGTGTCCCCGCGGTCCGGTCCTCGATCAGGCCTCCACCCCCAGGAAGCAGCCCGTGACAGCTGACTAACACCCAGGTACCTGTTTTACTGCAAGGTAACAGGGGCACAGGGTGAAAGAAACTCTGCCTATTGTTTCTCGGCGGCGCCCGGAATCGAACCCGGGACCACAGGATCACAAGTCCAGTGTGCTGTCCGCTCGGCCGACTGGCTCCCCGGTCGGAGGGGAGCCGGTGAACAGGCGAATCAGGTTAAAGAATATCTGTCGATTTGCTATTGCATCAACTGAGATTCGATATGGGACCATTAGGATTATAACCAACGAACTCTCTCCGTTTAGACGGTAGGCCTCCAGTTTGTGTGTGTGTGTGTGTGTGTGTGTGTGTGTGTGTGTGTGTGTGTGTGTGTGTGTGTGTGTGTGTGTGTGTACTCACCTATATGTACTCACCTATATGTACTCACCTATATGTGCTTGCAGAATCGAGCATTGACTCTTGGATCCCGCCTTTCTAGCTATCGGTTGTTTACAGCAATGACTCCTGTCCCATTTCCCTATCATACCTAGTTTTAAAAGTATGAATAGTATTTGCTTCCACAACCTGTTCCCCAAGTGCATTCCATTTTTCTACTACTCTCACGCTAAAAGAAAACTTCCTAACATCCCTGTGACTCATCTGAGTTTCCAGTTTCCACCCATGTCCCCTCGTTCTGTTATTATTACGTGTGAACATTTCATCTATTTCCACTTTATCAATTCCCCTGAGTATTTTATATGTCCCTATCATATCTCCTCTCTCCCTTCTTTTCTCTAGTGTCGTTAGGTTCAGTTCCTTCAGCCGCTCTTCATATCCCATCCCTCGTAACTCTGGGACAAGCCTCGTCGCAAACCTCTGAACCTTCTCCAGTTTCTTTATGTGTTTCTTCAGGTGGGGGCTCCATGATGGCGCGGCATACTCTAAGACGGGTCTCACGTAGGCAGTGTAAAGTGCCCTAAAAGCTTCCTCATTTAGGTTTCTGAATGAAGTTCTAATTTTCGCCAGTGTAGAGTACGCTACTGTCGTTATCCTATTTATATGTGCCTCAGGAGTTAGATTAGGTGTCACATCCACTCCCAGGTCTCTTTCTCGAATCGTTACAGGTAGGCTGTTCCCCTTCATTGTGTACTGTCCCTTTGGTCTCCTGTCACCTGATCCCATTTCCATAACTTTACATTTACTGGTGTTAATCTCCAGTAGCCATTTCCCTGACCATGTCTGCAGCTTGTTTAAGTCCTCTTGGAGGATCCTACAATCCTCGTCTGTCACAACTCTTCTCATTAATTTTGCATCATCTGCAAACATTGACATGTATGATTCCACTCCTGTAAACATATCATTTACGTAAATTAGAAAGAGGATTGGTCCCAGCACCGATCCTTGAGGTACTCCACTTGTTACTGTTCGCCAGTCCGACTTTTCGCCCCTTACCATTACCCTCTGGCTCCTTCCTGTTAGGTAGTTCTTCACCCATACTAGGGCCTTTCCGCTTACTCCTGCCTGCCTCTCAAGTTTGTATAGCAAGTGTATAGCAAGTGTGTGTGTGTGTGTGTGTGTGTGTGTGTGTGTGTGTGTGTGTGTGTGTGTGTGTGTGTGTGTGTGTGTGTGTGTGTGTGTGTGTGTGTGTGTGTGTGTGTGTGTGTGTGTGTGTGTGTGTGTGTGTGCGTGTGTGCGTGTGTGCGTGTGTGCGTGTGTGTGTGTGTGTGTGTGTGTGTGTGTGTGTGTGTGTGTGTGTGTGTGTGTGTGTGTGTGTGTGTGTGTGTGTGTGTGTTAGAGAGAAATAGATGTAGTAGATATAAAAAAAAGGAAAAATACATATATTTGATAGGCGGGGTCCAAGAGCTAATAACTCGATTCTGCAGATACATATAGTAAATACAAGGAGAAAATAAACACACACACACACACACACATTAATTGATAATGGACTGCTTTGTGTGCGTATCCATGTGTACTATTGTCAAGACCGACAGACACGTGAAGCTATGTGTGTGTAAGTGTACCTGTAATTGAACTGACATGTGTACGGTAATTATCTGTATGTGTCCATTTTAAAGGTACACATTAGTGAATGTGTATTTATGTAAATTGATTGACATATGTACGTGTGCGCGCGATTAGTGTTACTTTAATTTATATGGTTAACATTTATACGTTTGAATGACATAGTTTCCCATTATTGTCACATTTTTTGTTACATGTCTACTATTGTCAAGATGGACAGACACGTCCAGCTATGAGTGTTTATGTGTACCAGTAATTGAACTGACATGTGTACTGCAACTATCTGCGTGTGTTCATTTTAAAGGAATATATTAGTGAATGTTTATTTATGTAAATTGATTGGAATATGTATGTGGACGCTCGGTTAGTGTTACTGTAATTTATATGGTTAACGTTTGAATGACATAGTTTCCCCTCATTGTCACATTTTTTGTTACTATTTCGCTGTTCACTCTCACTCTCTCTGAATCCTGTGGACTAATTGTGCTCACGTGTGTTTGTGTAGGGTAGGAGAACCATCGGCTTTTCCCACAATAATTTGCAGCTATTTGCTAAGAAACATTTCAAAAGATCATCTATGTTTTTAATAAGTGTTCTTTTTCCTAACATACAAGTCAATCACACAGTACCTAACCTCAGTCAGAAACACTTTTCTTACTATATCTCGCAACGTCTTTTGCATATATAAACTATCTTAAATAATTAACAATTTTAATTCATAACTGCCAACCCCCCTCCCATCTAAAGCTTTCAAAGCCACCAAACATCATTCCTTTCCCTTAACCTCTCCCAAATTATCTTTTGCACCAATTCACAAACTAGGGGGCTTTATAGCTGAGTGGACGTCGCTCTCGACTCGTAATCGTAGCACATTCGGTCCCACGGTGATGGAACAAACGGAAATCAGCAGAGTTTCTATAATTCTGATGCCCCTGTTACCTAGCAGTAAATATGTACCTGGGCGTTAGACAGCTGTTACGGGCTGCTTCCTGGGTGTGTGTGTGTGGAATGTTTTTTATTAGTTAGTAATAATTGATTGATTGACAGTTGAGAGGCGGGCCGAAAGAGTAGAGCTCAACCCTAGCAAGCACAACTAGGTGAACACAACTAGATAAATACTAACCAACCACGATCTCGACAATCCATTACGCACACAAGCCCCCCCCCCCCTCAACCCCTACTCCCCAAATCGTTCTACCTAAGTCAATAAAAAATTAAAACAAATCAATTAATTCACCAAAAATACTAACTATAAATAAAGGTACCAAATTTGAGACATACAGCGACTCCAGCGTGGTCTAGTCGGAAGAGAACGTGTTCTCATCTGGATAGATTGCGATCGAGTCTGTCGGAACGGGTGTGTAACTGCAGGGCACAAATATTTGTGTGTCCCCTCCTGTAGCTGCCTCTGTTTCGACAGGTTCCCTGGATAGCTGGAATTGGCCTGGCCCTTGGAAAGTGGGGAAGGGGTGAAATCCGTTGGGCCCACGGATGGATACCTTGGATCCATGGACCTAGAGCAGGTCTAATCACCTGGGATTCGAACCCACGGTGGGAATAAGGGAGGAGATATGGGAAGGGGGGGGGGGGGGAAGGATGTTTCCCTGGAACCAAACCTCACATAAACCCGGACACTCACACACACACACACACACACCCTCACCCGAACACTCACAGGGGCACTCACACTCACACACACCCATAGACTGTGATAAGGGAGATCATCTGAGGGGACACAGATGGCCTCCAGGACCCACAGGTATAACCGGACACACACGCACCCGGACACTCACAGGGACACTCACACTCACACACACTCGCCCGAACACTCACAGTGATATACACACTCACACACAGACACACATCCATAGACACAAACTGTGATAAGGGAGACCATCTGAGGGGACACAGATAGCCTCCTGGACACACAAGTATATATCAATATTTAATTTATTATTTATTATTTAATTTTATTAAATAAGTAATCAAATTAATGTTTTTTATAAATTATTATTTTATTAAATTATTAAATAATTATATTAATAAAAGAAATTAAATTAAATTTAATAATTAAATATTTACTATTTTATTTACAAATATGACAGATTTTTTAAATATATATATATATATATATATATATATATATATATATATATATATATATATATATATATATATATATATATATACATTGATTGTTATATATATATATATATATATATATATATATATATATATATATATGCGAACAAGCCTTAATGGTCCCCAAGACTATATGCAACTGAAAACTCTCATGCCAGAAGTGACTCGAACCCATACTGCCAGGAGCAATGCAACTGGTATGTACAGGACGCCTTAATCCGCTTGTGTCAATTTTAAAGGAATATATTAGTGAATATTTATTTATGTAAATTGATATATATATATATATATATATATATATATATATATATATATATATATATTTTATTTTTAAGTTTGTGAGGGTACCACCTCTGGTGCAAATGTGGGGACCCATAGCCTCGGAGAAGAAAATAAAAAGTATTCAGAGGAGACCTTGTGGTTTCTCACTGAACACTAATATTATCTTCTCCTAGCACCCCCATTCTTTTATATGTACACATATATATATATATATATATATATATATATATATATATATATATATATATATATATATATATATACACAAATAAAGTAAATATATATATAAAGAGAATGTCTGTCTATGTTATGAGGCCACATGCTGGAGGATGCAGCCATACACAGATTTATTTTAAAATTTATTTATTAATATATTATTAAGGCTTATTATTACTAAATTAATGTATTTGTAGAGGGAATGGTCTGGGGTAGGGAACGGGCATAGGTTGGTCAGTGTTGACTTTAGCTAAAGGATTTAGGAATAATTATTAATTATTCTTATCACTCCCCCCCCCCTACCAATTTAATTAAAGTTAATTGTAAAATAATGCTTGAGATTACTGAAGACTTTTTCCTACTTAGAAAAAACCTAAATTAAACACATAAAGAAGTTTATTGGTCCTGGTTTAAGTTAAAGGAAGAGGTGCAAAGGTGGTGGTGGGGGGTTGGAGGATACGGGATTTAGAGGTGGAATGAAGAGAGGGAACAGGGGGAGTGGTGAAGGTGAAACAGGGAGGAAGAGTGGGGAACAGGGGGTGCTGTACAGGTGATACAGGGATGGGGATGGGGGAACAGGGGAGTGGTGCAGATGAAACAGGGATGAAGAGGGAGAAACAGGGGGGAGTGGTGCAGGTGAAACAGGGATGAAGAGGGAGAAACAGAGGGAGTGGTGCAGGTGAAACAGGGATAGGGATGGGGGAACAGGGGGAGTGGTGCAGGTGAAACAGGGATGGGGATGGGGAACAGGGGGAGTGGTGCAGGTGAAACAGGGATGGGGATGGGGGAACATGGGGAGTGGTGCAGGTGAAACAGGGATGCAGAGGGAGAAACAGGGGGGAGTGGTGCAGGTGAAACAGGGATTAAAGGAAAATTGATATAAGTAGATAGATGGATGTTTACATTGATTGCTAAATATATACATTGACGGATAGACGGATGCATAGATGCATCCGTCTATCTGATGGATGGAAAGAGATATGAGTAGATGGATGGATAGACAGAAGAGTTGATGGACGGATAAATGGAATATAAATGTATATAATGATAAATGGTTGGTTTATGGGAAGATAGATTGATGGATTGACAGATATAAGTAGATAGATAGATGGATCCATTGATGGATTCATTTGTGCTTATCTCTTGAGGTTCTTCTTGAGATGATTTCGGGGCTTTAGTGTCCCCGCGGTCCGGTCCTCGATCAGGCCTCCACCCCCAGGAAGCAGCCCGTGACAGCTGACTAACACCCAGGTACCTGTTTTACTGCAAGGTAACAGGGGCACAGGGTGAAAGAAACTCTGCCTATTGTTTCTCGGCGGCGCCCGGAATCGAACCCGGGACCACAGGATCACAAGTCCAGTGTCCAGTGTGCTGTCCGCTCGGCCGACTGGCTCCCCGGTCGGAGGGGAGCCGGTGAACAGGCGAATCAGGTTAAAGAATATCTGTCGATTTGCTATTGCATCAACTGAGATTCGATATGGGACCATTAGGATTATAACCAACGAACTCTCTCCGTTTAGACGGTAGGCCTCCAGTTTGTGTGTGTGTGTGTGTGTGTGTGTGTGTGTGTGTGTGTGTGTGTGTGTGTGTGTGTGTGTGTGTGTGTGTGTGTGTGTGTGTGTGTGTGTGTGTGTGTGTGTGTGTGTGTGTGTGTGTGTGTGTGTGTGCGTGTGTGCGTGTGTGTGTATGTGTGTGTGTGTGTGTGTGTGTGTGTGTGTGTGTGTGTGTGTGTGTGTGTGTGTGTGTGTGTGTGTGTGTGTGTGTGTGTGTGTGTGTGTGTGTGTGTGTGTGTGTGTGTGTGTGTGTGTGTGTCTGTGTGTGTGTGTGTTAGAGAGAAATAGATGTAGTAGATATAAAAAAAAGGAAAAATACATATATTTGATAGGCTGGGTCCAAGAGCTAATAACTCGATTCTGCAGATACATATAGTAAATACAAGGAGAAAATAAATACACACACACACACATTAATTGATAATGGACTGTTTTGTGTGCGTATCCATGTGTACTATTGTCAAGACCGACAGACACGTGAAGCTATGTGTGTGTAAGTGTACCTGTAATTGAACTGACATGTGTACGGTAATTATCTGTATGTGTCCATTTTAAAGGTACACATTAGTGAATGTGTATTTATGTAAATTGATTGACATATGTACGTGTGCGCGCGATTAGTGTTACTTTAATTTATATGGTTAACATTTATACGTTTGAATGACATAGTTTCCCATTATTGTCACATTTTTTGTTACATGTCTACTATTGTCAAGATGGACAGACACGTCCAGCTATGAGTGTTTATGTGTACCAGTAATTGAACTGACATGTGTACTGCAACTATCTGCGTGTGTTCATTTTAAAGGAATATATTAGTGAATGTTTATTTATGTAAATTGATTGGAATATGTATGTGGACGCTCGGTTAGTGTTACTGTAATTTATATGGTTAACGTTTGAATGACATAGTTTCCCCTCATTGTCACATTTTTTGTTACTATTTCGCTGTTCACTCTCACTCTCTCTGAATCCTGTGGACTAATTGTGCTCACGTGTGTTTGTGTAGGGTAGGAGAACCATAGGCTTTTCACACAATAATTTGCAGCTATTTGCTAAGAAACATTTCAAAAGATCATCTATGTTTTTAATAAGTGTTCTTTTTCCTAACATACAAGTCAATCACACAGTACCTAACCTCAGTCAGAAACACTTTTCTTACTATATCTCGCAACGTCTTTTGCATATATAAACTATCTTAAATAATTAACAATTTTAATTCATAACTGCCAACCCCCCTCCCATCCAAAGCTTTCAAAGCCACCAAACATCATTCCTTTCCCTTAACCTCTCCCAAATTATCTTTTGCACCAATTCACAAACTAGGGGGCTTTATAGCTGAGTGGACGTCGCTCTCGACTCGTAATCGTAGCACATTCGGTCCCACGGTGATGGAACAAACGGAAATCAGCAGAGTTTCTATCATTCTGATGCCCCTGTTACCTAGCAGTAAATATGTACCTGGGCGTTAGACAGCTGTTACGGGCTGCTTCCTGGGTGTGTGTGTGTGGAATGTTTTTTATTAGTTAGTAATAATTGATTGATTGACAGTTGAGAGGCAGGCCGAAAGAGTAGAGCTCAACCCTAGCAAGCACAACTAGGTGAACACAACTAGATAAATACTAACCAACCACGATCTCGACAATCCATTACACACACAAGCCCCCCCCTCACCCCCAACTCCCCAAATCGTTCTACCTAAGTCAATAAAAAATTAAAACAAATCAATTAATTCACCAAAAATACTAACTATAAATAAAGGTACCAAATTTGAGACATACAGCGACTCCAGCGTGGTCTAGTCGGAAGAGAACGTGTTCTCATCTGGATAGATTGCGATCGAGTCTGTCGGAACGGGTGTGTAACTGCAGGGCACAAATATTTGTGTGTCCCCTCCTGTAGCTGCCTCTGTTTCGACAGGTTCCCTGGATAGCTGGAATTGGCCTGGCCCTTGGAAAGTGGGGAAGGGGTGAAATCCGTTGGGCCCACGGATGGATACCTTGGATCCATGGACCTAGAGCAGGTCTAATCACCTGGGATTCGAACCCACGGTGGGAATAAGGGAGGAGATATGGGAAGGGGGGGGGGGGGGAAGGATGTTTCCCTGGAACCAAACCTCACATAAACCCGGACACTCACACACACACACCCTCACCCGAACACTCACAGGGGCACTCACACTCACACACACCCATAGACTGTGATAAGGGAGATCATCTGAGGGGACACAGATGGCCTCCAGGACCCACAGGTATAACCGGACACACACGCACCCGGACACTCACAGGGACACTCACACTCACACACACTCGCCCGAACACTCACAGTGATATACACACTCACACACAGACACACATCCATAGACACAAACTGTGATAAGGGAGACCATCTGAGGGGACACAGATAGCCTCCTGGACACACAAGTATATATCAATATTTAATTTATTATTTATTATTTAATTTTATTAAATAAGTAATCAAATTAATGTTTTTTATAAATTATTATTTTATTAAATTATTAAATAATTATATTAATAAAAGAAATTAAATTAAATTTAATAATTAAATATTTACTATTTTATTTACAAATATGACAGATTTTTTAAATATATATATATATATATATATATATATATATATATATATATATATATATATATATATATATATATATATATATATATATACATTGATTGTTATATATATATATATATATATATATATATATATATATATATATATATATGCGAACAAGCCTTAATGGTCCCCAAGACTATATGCAACTGAAAACTCTCATGCCAGAAGTGACTCGAACCCATACTGCCAGGAGCAATGCAACTGGTATGTACAGGACGCCTTAATCCGCTTGTGTCAATTTTAAAGGAATATATTAGTGAATATTTATTTATGTAAATTGATATATATATATATATATATATATATATATATATATATATATATATATATATTTTATTTTTAAGTTTGTGAGGGTACCACCTCTGGTGCAAATGTGGGGACCCATAGCCTCGGAGAAGAAAATAAAAAGTATTCAGAGGAGACCTTGTGGTTTCTCACTGAACACTAATATTATCTTCTCCTAGCACCCCCATTCTTTTATATGTACACATATATATATATATATATATATATATATATATATATATATATATATATATATATATATATATATATATACACAAATAAAGTAAATATATATATAAAGAGAATGTCTGTCTATGTTATGAGGCCACATGCTGGAGGATGCAGCCATACACAGATTTATTTTAAAATTTATTTATTAATATATTATTAAGGCTTATTATTACTAAATTAATGTATTTGTAGAGGGAATGGTCTGGGGTAGGGAACGGGCATAGGTTGGTCAGTGTTGACTTTAGCTAAAGGATTTAGGAATAATTATTAATTATTCTTATCACTCCCCCCCCCCTACCAATTTAATTAAAGTTAATTGTAAAATAATGCTTGAGATTACTGAAGACTTTTTCCTACTTAGAAAAAACCTAAATTAAACACATAAAGAAGTTTATTGGTCCTGGTTTAAGTTAAAGGAAGAGGTGCAAAGGTGGTGGTGGGGGGGTTGGAGGATACGGGATTTAGAGGTGGAATGAAGAGAGGGAACAGGGGGAGTGGTGAAGGTGAAACAGGGAGGAAGAGTGGGGAACAGGGGGTGCTGTACAGGTGATACAGGGATGGGGATGGGGGAACAGGGGGAGTGGTGCAGATGAAACAGGGATGAAGAGGGAGAAACAGGGGGGAGTGGTGCAGGTGAAACAGGGATGAAGAGGGAGAAACAGAGGGAGTGGTGCAGGTGAAACAGGGATAGGGATGGGGGAACAGGGGGAGTGGTGCAGGTGAAACAGGGATGGGGATGGGGAACAGGGGGAGTGGTGCAGGTGAAACAGGGATGGGGATGGGGGAACATGGGGAGTGGTGCAGGTGAAACAGGGATGCAGAGGGAGAAACAGGGGGGAGTGGTGCAGGTGAAACAGGGATTAAAGGAAAATTGATATAAGTAGATAGATGGATGTTTACATTGATTGCTAAATATATACATTGACGGATAGACGGATGCATAGATGCATCCGTCTATCTGATGGATGGAAAGAGATATGAGTAGATGGATGGATAGACAGAAGAGTTGATGGACGGATAAATGGAATATAAATGTATATAATGATAAATGGTTGGTTTATGGGAAGATAGATTGATGGATTGACAGATATAAGTAGATAGATAGATGGATCCATTGATGGATTCATTTGTGCTTATCTCTTGAGGTTCTTCTTGAGATGATTTCGGGGCTTTAGTGTCCCCGCGGTCCGGTCCTCGATCAGGCCTCCACCCCCAGGAAGCAGCCCGTGACAGCTGACTAACACCCAGGTACCTGTTTTACTGCAAGGTAACAGGGGCACAGGGTGAAAGAAACTCTGCCTATTGTTTCTCGGCGGCGCCCGGAATCGAACCCGGGACCACAGGATCACAAGTCCAGTGTCCAGTGTGCTGTCCGCTCGGCCGACTGGCTCCCCGGTCGGAGGGGAGCCGGTGAACAGGCGAATCAGGTTAAAGAATATCTGTCGATTTGCTATTGCATCAACTGAGATTCGATATGGGACCATTAGGATTATAACCAACGAACTCTCTCCGTTTAGACGGTAGGCCTCCAGTTGTGTGTGTGTGTGTGTGTGTGTGTGTGTGTGTGTGTGTGTGTGTGTGTGTGTGTGTGTGTGTGTGTGTGTGTGTGTGTGTGTGTGTGTGTGTGTGTGTGTGTGTGTGTGTGTGTGTGTGTGTGTGTGTGTGCGTGTGTGCGTGTGTGTGTATGTGTGTGTGTGTGTGTGTGTGTGTGTGTGTGTGTGTGTGTGTGTGTGTGTGTGTGTGTGTGTGTGTGTGTGTGTGTGTGTGTGTGTGTGTGTGTGTGTGTGTGTGTGTGTGTGTGTGTGTGTGTCTGTGTGTGTGTGTGTTAGAGAGAAATAGATGTAGTAGATATAAAAAAAAGGAAAAATACATATATTTGATAGGCTGGGTCCAAGAGCTAATAACTCGATTCTGCAGATACATATAGTAAATACAAGGAGAAAATAAATACACACACACACACATTAATTGATAATGGACTGTTTTGTGTGCGTATCCATGTGTACTATTGTCAAGACCGACAGACACGTGAAGCTATGTGTGTGTAAGTGTACCTGTAATTGAACTGACATGTGTACGGTAATTATCTGTATGTGTCCATTTTAAAGGTACACATTAGTGAATGTGTATTTATGTAAATTGATTGACATATGTACGTGTGCGCGCGATTAGTGTTACTTTAATTTATATGGTTAACATTTATACGTTTGAATGACATAGTTTCCCATTATTGTCACATTTTTTGTTACATGTCTACTATTGTCAAGATGGACAGACACGTCCAGCTATGAGTGTTTATGTGTACCAGTAATTGAACTGACATGTGTACTGCAACTATCTGCGTGTGTTCATTTTAAAGGAATATATTAGTGAATGTTTATTTATGTAAATTGATTGGAATATGTATGTGGACGCTCGGTTAGTGTTACTGTAATTTATATGGTTAACGTTTGAATGACATAGTTTCCCCTCATTGTCACATTTTTTGTTACTATTTCGCTGTTCACTCTCACTCTCTCTGAATCCTGTGGACTAATTGTGCTCACGTGTGTTTGTGTAGGGTAGGAGAACCATAGGCTTTTCACACAATAATTTGCAGCTATTTGCTAAGAAACATTTCAAAAGATCATCTATGTTTTTAATAAGTGTTCTTTTTCCTAACATACAAGTCAATCACACAGTACCTAACCTCAGTCAGAAACACTTTTCTTACTATATCTCGCAACGTCTTTTGCATATATAAACTATCTTAAATAATTAACAATTTTAATTCATAACTGCCAACCCCCCTCCCATCCAAAGCTTTCAAAGCCACCAAACATCATTCCTTTCCCTTAACCTCTCCCAAATTATCTTTTGCACCAATTCACAAACTAGGGGGCTTTATAGCTGAGTGGACGTCGCTCTCGACTCGTAATCGTAGCACATTCGGTCCCACGGTGATGGAACAAACGGAAATCAGCAGAGTTTCTATCATTCTGATGCCCCTGTTACCTAGCAGTAAATATGTACCTGGGCGTTAGACAGCTGTTACGGGCTGCTTCCTGGGTGTGTGTGTGTGGAATGTTTTTTATTAGTTAGTAATAATTGATTGATTGACAGTTGAGAGGCAGGCCGAAAGAGTAGAGCTCAACCCTAGCAAGCACAACTAGGTGAACACAACTAGATAAATACTAACCAACCACGATCTCGACAATCCATTACACACACAAGCCCCCCCCTCACCCCCAACTCCCCAAATCGTTCTACCTAAGTCAATAAAAAATTAAAACAAATCAATTAATTCACCAAAAATACTAACTATAAATAAAGGTACCAAATTTGAGACATACAGCGACTCCAGCGTGGTCTAGTCGGAAGAGAACGTGTTCTCATCTGGATAGATTGCGATCGAGTCTGTCGGAACGGGTGTGTAACTGCAGGGCACAAATATTTGTGTGTCCCCTCCTGTAGCTGCCTCTGTTTCGACAGGTTCCCTGGATAGCTGGAATTGGCCTGGCCCTTGGAAAGTGGGGAAGGGGTGAAATCCGTTGGGCCCACGGATGGATACCTTGGATCCATGGACCTAGAGCAGGTCTAATCACCTGGGATTCGAACCCACGGTGGGAATAAGGGAGGAGATATGGGAAGGGGGGGGGGGGGGGAAGGATGTTTCCCTGGAACCAAACCTCACATAAACCCGGACACTCACACACACACACCCTCACCCGAACACTCACAGGGGCACTCACACTCACACACACCCATAGACTGTGATAAGGGAGATCATCTGAGGGGACACAGATGGCCTCCAGGACCCACAGGTATAACCGGACACACACGCACCCGGACACTCACAGGGACACTCACACTCACACACACTCGCCCGAACACTCACAGTGATATACACACTCACACACAGACACACATCCATAGACACAAACTGTGATAAGGGAGACCATCTGAGGGGACACAGATAGCCTCCTGGACACACAAGTATATATCAATATTTAATTTATTATTTATTATTTAATTTTATTAAATAAGTAATCAAATTAATGTTTTTTATAAATTATTATTTTATTAAATTATTAAATAATTATATTAATAAAAGAAATTAAATTAAATTTAATAATTAAATATTTACTATTTTATTTACAAATATGACAGATTTTTTAAATATATATATATATATATATATATATATATATATATATATATATATATATATATATATATATATATATATATATATATATATATATACATTGATTGTTATATATATATATATATATATATATATATATATATGCGAACAAGCCTTAATGGTCCCCAAGACTATATGCAACTGAAAACTCTCATGCCAGAAGTGACTCGAACCCATACTGCCAGGAGCAATGCAACTGGTATGTACAGGACGCCTTAATCCGCTTGTGTCAATTTTAAAGGAATATATTAGTGAATATTTATTTATGTAAATTGATATATATATATATATATATATATATATATATATATATATATATATATATTTTATTTTTAAGTTTGTGAGGGTACCACCTCTGGTGCAAATGTGGGGACCCATAGCCTCGGAGAAGAAAATAAAAAGTATTCAGAGGAGACCTTGTGGTTTCTCACTGAACACTAATATTATCTTCTCCTAGCACCCCCATTCTTTTATATGTACACATATATATATATATATATATATATATATATATATATATATATATATATATATATATATATATATATATATATATATATATATATATATATATATATACACAAATAAAGTAAATATATATATAAAGAGAATGTCTGTCTATGTTATGAGGCCACATGCTGGAGGATGCAGCCATACACAGATTTATTTTAAAATTTATTTATTAATATATTATTAAGGCTTATTATTACTAAATTAATGTATTTGTAGAGGGAATGGTCTGGGGTAGGGAACGGGCATAGGTTGGTCAGTGTTGACTTTAGCTAAAGGATTTAGGAATAATTATTAATTATTCTTATCACTCCCCCCCCCCCTACCAATTTAATTAAAGTTAATTGTAAAATAATGCTTGAGATTACTGAAGACTTTTTCCTACTTAGAAAAAACCTAAATTAAACACATAAAGAAGTTTATTGGTCCTGGTTTAAGTTAAAGGAAGAGGTGCAAAGGTGGTGGTGGGGGGGTTGGAGGATACGGGATTTAGAGGTGGAATGAAGAGAGGGAACAGGGGGAGTGGTGAAGGTGAAACAGGGAGGAAGAGTGGGGAACAGGGGGTGCTGTACAGGTGATACAGGGATGGGGATGGGGGAACAGGGGGAGTGGTGCAGATGAAACAGGGATGAAGAGGGAGAAACAGGGGGGAGTGGTGCAGGTGAAACAGGGATGAAGAGGGAGAAACAGAGGGAGTGGTGCAGGTGAAACAGGGATAGGGATGGGGGAACAGGGGGAGTGGTGCAGGTGAAACAGGGATGGGGATGGGGAACAGGGGGAGTGGTGCAGGTGAAACAGGGATGGGGATGGGGGAACATGGGGAGTGGTGCAGGTGAAACAGGGATGCAGAGGGAGAAACAGGGGGGAGTGGTGCAGGTGAAACAGGGATTAAAGGAAAATTGATATAAGTAGATAGATGGATGTTTACATTGATTGCTAAATATATACATTGACGGATAGACGGATGCATAGATGCATCCGTCTATCTGATGGATGGAAAGAGATATGAGTAGATGGATGGATAGACAGAAGAGTTGATGGACGGATAAATGGAATATAAATGTATATAATGATAAATGGTTGGTTTATGGGAAGATAGATTGATGGATTGACAGATATAAGTAGATAGATAGATGGATCCATTGATGGATTCATTTGTGCTTATCTCTTGAGGTTCTTCTTGAGATGATTTCGGGGCTTTAGTGTCCCCGCGGTCCGGTCCTCGATCAGGCCTCCACCCCCAGGAAGCAGCCCGTGACAGCTGACTAACACCCAGGTACCTGTTTTACTGCAAGGTAACAGGGGCACAGGGTGAAAGAAACTCTGCCTATTGTTTCTCGGCGGCGCCCGGAATCGAACCCGGGACCACAGGATCACAAGTCCAGTGTCCAGTGTGCTGTCCGCTCGGCCGACTGGCTCCCCGGTCGGAGGGGAGCCGGTGAACAGGCGAATCAGGTTAAAGAATATCTGTCGATTTGCTATTGCATCAACTGAGATTCGATATGGGACCATTAGGATTATAACCAACGAACTCTCTCCGTTTAGACGGTAGGCCTCCAGTTTGTGTGTGTGTGTGTGTGTGTGTGTGTGTGTGTGTGTGTGTGTGTGTGTGTGTGTGTGTGTGTGTGTGTGTGTGTGTGTGTGTGTGTGTGTGTGTGTGTGTGTGTGTGTGTGTGTGTGTGTGTGTGTGTGTGTGTGTGTGTGTGCGTGTGTGCGTGTGTGTGTATGTGTGTGTGTGTGTGTGTGTGTGTGTGTGTGTGTGTGTGTGTGTGTGTGTGTGTGTGTGTGTGTGTGTGTGTGTGTGTGTGTGTGTGTGTGTGTGTGTGTGTGTGTGTGTGTGTGTGTGTGTGTGTCTGTGTGTGTGTGTGTTAGAGAGAAATAGATGTAGTAGATATAAAAAAAAGGAAAAATACATATATTTGATAGGCTGGGTCCAAGAGCTAATAACTCGATTCTGCAGATACATATAGTAAATACAAGGAGAAAATAAATACACACACACACACATTAATTGATAATGGACTGTTTTGTGTGCGTATCCATGTGTACTATTGTCAAGACCGACAGACACGTGAAGCTATGTGTGTGTAAGTGTACCTGTAATTGAACTGACATGTGTACGGTAATTATCTGTATGTGTCCATTTTAAAGGTACACATTAGTGAATGTGTATTTATGTAAATTGATTGACATATGTACGTGTGCGCGCGATTAGTGTTACTTTAATTTATATGGTTAACATTTATACGTTTGAATGACATAGTTTCCCATTATTGTCACATTTTTTGTTACATGTCTACTATTGTCAAGATGGACAGACACGTCCAGCTATGAGTGTTTATGTGTACCAGTAATTGAACTGACATGTGTACTGCAACTATCTGCGTGTGTTCATTTTAAAGGAATATATTAGTGAATGTTTATTTATGTAAATTGATTGGAATATGTATGTGGACGCTCGGTTAGTGTTACTGTAATTTATATGGTTAACGTTTGAATGACATAGTTTCCCCTCATTGTCACATTTTTTGTTACTATTTCGCTGTTCACTCTCACTCTCTCTGAATCCTGTGGACTAATTGTGCTCACGTGTGTTTGTGTAGGGTAGGAGAACCATAGGCTTTTCACACAATAATTTGCAGCTATTTGCTAAGAAACATTTCAAAAGATCATCTATGTTTTTAATAAGTGTTCTTTTTCCTAACATACAAGTCAATCACACAGTACCTAACCTCAGTCAGAAACACTTTTCTTACTATATCTCGCAACGTCTTTTGCATATATAAACTATCTTAAATAATTAACAATTTTAATTCATAACTGCCAACCCCCCTCCCATCCAAAGCTTTCAAAGCCACCAAACATCATTCCTTTCCCTTAACCTCTCCCAAATTATCTTTTGCACCAATTCACAAACTAGGGGGCTTTATAGCTGAGTGGACGTCGCTCTCGACTCGTAATCGTAGCACATTCGGTCCCACGGTGATGGAACAAACGGAAATCAGCAGAGTTTCTATCATTCTGATGCCCCTGTTACCTAGCAGTAAATATGTACCTGGGCGTTAGACAGCTGTTACGGGCTGCTTCCTGGGTGTGTGTGTGTGGAATGTTTTTTATTAGTTAGTAATAATTGATTGATTGACAGTTGAGAGGCAGGCCGAAAGAGTAGAGCTCAACCCTAGCAAGCACAACTAGGTGAACACAACTAGATAAATACTAACCAACCACGATCTCGACAATCCATTACACACACAAGCCCCCCCCTCACCCCCAACTCCCCAAATCGTTCTACCTAAGTCAATAAAAAATTAAAACAAATCAATTAATTCACCAAAAATACTAACTATAAATAAAGGTACCAAATTTGAGACATACAGCGACTCCAGCGTGGTCTAGTCGGAAGAGAACGTGTTCTCATCTGGATAGATTGCGATCGAGTCTGTCGGAACGGGTGTGTAACTGCAGGGCACAAATATTTGTGTGTCCTCTCCTGTAGCTGCCTCTGTTTCGACAGGTTCCCTGGATAGCTGGAATTGGCCTGGCCCTTGGAAAGTGGGGAAGGGGTGAAATCCGTTGGGCCCACGGATGGATACCTTGGATCCATGGACCTAGAGCAGGTCTAATCACCTGGGATTCGAACCCACGGTGTGAATAAGGGAGGAGATATGGGAAGGAGGGGGGGGGGGGGGGAAGGATGTTTCCCTGGAACCAAACCTCACATAAACCCGGACACTCACACACACACACACCCTCACCCGAACACTCACAGGGGCACTCACACTCACACACACCCATAGACTGTGATAAGGGAGATCATCTGAGGGGACACAGATGGCCTCCAGGACCCACAGGTATAACCGTACACACACGCACCCGGACACTCACAGGGACACTCACACTCACACACACTCGCCCGGACACTCACAGTGATATACACACTCACACACATCCATAGACACAAACTGTGATAAGGGAGACCCTCTGAGGGGACACAGATGGCCTCCTGGACACATAAGTATATATCAATATTAAATTTATTATTTATTATTTAATTTTATTAAATAAGTAATCAAATTAATGTTTTTTATAAATTATTATTTTATTAAATTATTAAATAATTATATTAATAAAACAAATTAAATTAAATTTAATAATTAAATATTTATTATTTAATTTACAAATATGACAGATTTTTTAAATATATATATATATATATATATATATATATATATATATATATATATATATATATATATACATTGATTGCTATATATATATATATATATATATATATATATATATATATATATATATATATATATATATATATATATATATATATATATATATATATATATATATATATATATATGCGAACAAGCCTTAATGGTCCCCAAGACTATATGCAACTGAAAACTCACATGCCAGAAGTGACTCGAACCCATACTGCCAGGAGCAATGCAACTGGTATGTACAGGACGCCTTAATCCGCTTGTGTCAATTTTAAAGGAATATATTAGTGAATATTTATTTATGTAAATTGATATATATATATATATATATATATATATATATATATATATATATATATATATATATATATATATATATATATATATATATATATATATTTTTTTTTTTTTAAGTTTGTGAGGGTACCACCTCTGGTGCAAATGTAAGGACCCATAGCCTCGGAGAAGAAAATAAAAAGTATTCAGAGGAGACCTTGTGGTTTCTCACTGAACACTTATATTATACAGTTGATGCGTTGCTTGTCGCACGTTTATTTGTACGTTGCTGTGTTCAGTATGCTTGCCTATGTTACCCTGCCTTCCTCATTAATTAAAGTCAGCCAGGATGTGCTATTTGCAGAATTACTAAGTAAATTATTAAGTGAAGTCAGCCAGGCAGTGCTCGTTGCAGAGTTACTAAGAAATTAAGTAAAGTCAGCCAGGATGTGTTTTGCAGAGTTCCTAGAATTATTAAGTAAAGTCAGACAGGATGTGTTTTGCAGAGTCCCTAGAATTATTAAGTAAAGTCAGACAGGCTGTGCTATTTGCAGTTTCGCGGGCCCTTATTTTAGCTTCACGTCTCCTGGCCCTGCAATTTGCCTAGAGTCATAGGTAGTTACAGTAGTTTATGCTTGGCTATTGCAGTTTATTCACGTCACTTCTATGGTTATTTATGTTATGCTTTCCTCCGTTGCTTAATGTAAAATTGGTTTTATTTATTCTAGGGCGATTGTTCCATTTAGCCTACCACAATTTAATACATCTTACTTATTTGCTAACATTTGTGCTGTGCTTCATTTATGGTTGTCATTAAGTATGTTTCTATTTATTATAGGGCGAAATGTCCCATTCACCACTATTCATCCCTGTTACTCATTTGGTTACACTTGTGTCGTGCATCCTTTATGTTTGTTATAAAAACATTTTGTTTGTTTACTATAGGGCGATTTGTTACATTTAGCGTTACGTTATTTAGCTTACGTTAAATAAATAAAATAAATAAATTTACTCCGACAGTTGAGGCGTTGCTCATGTCGCATGTTTATTTTTGCGTCGCTGTGTCCAGTATGCTTGCCCACTTTTACCCTGCCTTACGTCATTAAGTAAAGACAGCCAGGATGTGCTATTTGCAGAGTTACCAAGTAATTTATTAAGTAAAGTCAGACAGGCAGTGCTAGTTGCAGAGTTACTAAGTAAATTATTAAGTAAAGTCAGCCAGGATGTGCTATTTGCAGAGTTCCTAAGTATTATTAAGTAAGTCAGACAGGATGTGCTATTTGCAGTATTCGCGGGCCCTTATTTTAGCTTCACGTCTCCTGGCCCTGCATTTTTGCCTAGTTTCATCGGTAGTTACAGTAGTTCATGCTTAGCTTTGCAGTTTAGTTTCCTCAGTGGTTACAGTATTTACGCTTGGCTCTTGCAGTTTATTCACGTTACTTATTTGGTTCTATTTATGTTATGCTTCACCCCCGTTCTCTTAATGTAAAAATGGTTATATATGCACGCCGTTTGTATCCCCTTATTTTGTACCTGCAGACATCACGTGCCATGACTTGCCCCTATTCAGGTGACCTGGACAGGGGGGTGGCCCCCACGTTGCCTGGGGCACGGTACACTCCAGCAGATGGCGGCGTCGAAGCGTCGTCGGGAACGTCGTATATGTAATGATATCCCGTTCTTTGCCTTCCTAAGACAATGTAAATTAGATTTTATACGCTTATATGGAAGGTTTCTTATTTTGTACTGGCAGACATCTCGCGATATGCCCTGCCCTTCCTCTTAATTACGTTCTACATTTCAGCACTAACATGCCTCCTGCTTTCAGATTACCACGGATTCCTTTTCCCAAACAGCCTACCTTAATTTACTCCGACAGTTGATGCTTTGCTCATGTCGCTTGTTTATTTTTGCGTTGCTGTGTTCAGTATGTTTGTTCATTTTCCTTGCCTTACGTCATTAAGTAATGTCAGCCAGGATGTGCTATTTGCAGAGTTACTAATTAAATTATTAAGTAAAGTCAGCCAGGATGTGCTATTTGTAGAGTTACTATGTAATTATTAAGTAGTCAGCCAGGATGTGCTGTTTGCAGAGTTCCTAAGTAAATTATTAAGTAAAGTCAGCCAGGATGTGCTATTTGCAGAGTTACTAAGTAAATTATTAAGTAAAGTCACCCAGGATGTGCTATTTGCAGAGTTCCTAAGTAAATTATTAAGTAAAGTCAGCCAGGATGTGCTATTTGCAGTGTTACTAAGTAAATTAAGTCAGCCAGGATGTGCTATTTGCAGAGTTACTAATTACTATTTACTAGTCTTTTGCTGGGCTACCTTTATGCTTCTCCCCTTCCTGTCTAGGTATGTTTAGGTATGGCTAGCGGTGCGCGAGCCGCGGCTTATCGGTTGCCCCCCCCCCCCCCCCTGGTTCCCTGTTTACTCGGTCTCGCCCGCTTACTTCCGCATTCTTCTACCCCATTCTACGTTATCGCCTCTCGCTTTTGGGCCTATGTCCTTTCTCAGACCGGGTTGTGTGCCGTCCAGCGCGCCTCGGCGACGTTATCTTTTCTTCGGCCCTCTGTCATTTCTGCCCGCCTGCGAGGGCAGGCGGAGTGAGGCAGAGCCCCAGTGTGCGCCCGTATTTATACAGCCCCAAACTGCCCGCGCAACGCCGCGGGACGCGCTGCGCAATTGTTTCTTTCTCCCCCGCCAGAAAAATCCCCGCTTGCGATCAAGCAGTGACCATTTTCTGACCAGGGGGAGAAAGATACTGGCAGTATGGGGCGTTAAAGTTTATTGAAGATTAAATTCTGCAGAACATGTAAATGTATAAAGTTCAAATATAAAGTAAGTAATTATATAAAGTTTATATTAAACACGGTTTATATTATAGGCTTATAACAAAGTTGATATTATTAAACTTAATATTGAACATGTAAATATATAAAGTTTCAAAATATATAATTTAAGGACTATATAACGTTTATATTAAAATATATAAAGTAAATATATAAAGTAAGAATTAACAGTAACAATTCCAAGTCCGAGGACTAGATTTAACTTAAAAGGTACACCCGTAGTAAGTATGAGACCTTAGCCTATAGTGACATGGAAACTAATTCTGCAGAAACCTAAAGGTTAACTGGTACTAGAATTAAGGCCGAGTGCAAATGTGTAGTAATTATATAACACTAGGATATAACAGGCAGGACACAAAGAATAACTAATAAGTGAGAGACCACATAACACGTAATGTACCCGGCCAAGAGGCCGTAAAAGACCTAATGGATAAGGAGAAGGGGGTGTGACTACAAGTAGGGCTTACTAGCACCTAGACTGGGCAAAGTATTAGCTGCGGACAGCGGGACACTTGGGGACCGGCGCTGCACCCCCACCGCAGGCCAGCGGCCGGACCCCCCCCCGAAGGGCGAGTGCCAGCTGGCCGCGTGAGGCACTCAATGTAGCAGAGCAACAACGTCCCGCCTGACGTAGGATGTGAGCACTACTCTTCCGCCTGCCGTCTGCCATTATTTCTGATGTGGCGAGCCCGTCCCGAGACAGCTGGGTGCGGAGCGTAGTCATCTGAGTCAAGCCTAGCGCCGAGAGGGCAGCGCGTAGGATCCTGAAGAAATCTCGCCTGGTGACAGGCGCGCTTGTAGGATCTGTGCTTGTAGGATCCGAAGAGTGTTGATTCCTGACCATGTAAGCGATACCTGGTCCAGTCGGAGCGTGCGTCGATTTTTTGTCGCGTAGCTCACCTTAATAGCACCCCCATTCTTTTATATGTACATATATATATATATATATATATATATATATATATATATATATATATATATATATATATATATATATATATATATATATATATTTCATTGAATATGACCGCATATTCTGTATTTATTATTTTCTGGTTTAGGGCTTCTATCCCTCTAACTATTTTCTTAGCATCAGGGCTTAATTGGAATAGGAGTTCTCCAAAACTCATTTTCGTACTTTTAAGGTGAAGAAAAGAAGTGATTTACTATAGAGTGTATTACACTTATTTGTATAATTTGCACGACGTTTCGAACCTCCATGGTTCATTCTCAAGTGAACAATCTTACAATACTAGTTGATTTTATACCCGCATTAGGTCAGGTGATAATACAATGAAGGTGAAAAACATGGGGGGATACCCTAAGTTTTGGGTAGGTCGCTCTATTCTTATGTGAATTGCCTCAAGAATTTGTAATCTTCTTGAATCTTGGGTTTTGTCTATTATGCAAGTATTCTTGTTCAACATTTCTCTTGTTAGAGTAATGTCATGGGCTTGTCTCATGTGATTCCTAGGGGCACCAGATTGAAGATGGCATGTCAAACGCCTCGTCAGCTTGGTCGACGTCATAAAACGAGGCGTTTGACATGCCATCTTCAATCTGGTGCCCCTAGGAATCACATGAGACAAGCCCATGACATTACTCTAACAAGAGAAATGTTGAACAAGAATACTTGCATAATAGACAAAACCCAAGATTCAAGAAGATTACAAATTCTTGAGGCAATTCACATAAGAATAGAGCGACCTACCATGAACACCCAAATCACGGAACTATTTACTCTACCCACCATGAGAGTAAGGACAAGACAAGAACATATCGATGCCAACACAGAAGACAATGTCCAACATAACAGGCCAATTACACTGGATTGATCTTTGTGTTTAGATAGGAGATGCCTCGTATGGGCCAATAAGCCTTCTGCAGCCCCTATGTTTATCCCTTATGTATCCCCCCATGTTTTTCACCTTCATTGTATTATCACCTGACCTAATGCGGGTATAAAATCAACTAGTATTGTAAGATTGTTCACTTGAGAATGAACCATGGAGGTTCGAAACGTCGTGCAAATTATACAAATAAGTGTAATACACTCTATAGTAAATCACTTCTTTTCTTCACCTTAAAAGTACGAAAATGAGTTTTGGAGAACTCCTATTCCAATTAAGCCCTGATGCTAAGAAAATAGTTAGAGGGATAGAAGCCCTAAACCAGAAAATAATAAATACAGAATATGCGGTCATATTCAATGAAACATGTTTGAAAGAAAACCTGCTGCCAGTATACACCAATATATATATATATATATATATATATATATATATATATATATATATATATATATATATATATATATATATATATATATATATATATATATATATATATATATATATATATATATATATAAAGAGAATGTCTGTCTATGTTATGAGGCCACATGCTGGAGGATGCAGCCATACACAGATTTATTTTAAAGTTTATTTATTAATATATTATTAAGGCTTATTATTACTAAATTAATGTATTTGTAGAGGGAATGGTCTGGGGTAGGGAACGGGCATAGGTTGGTCAGTGTTGACTTTAGCTAAAGGATTTAGGAATAATTATTAATTATTCTTATCACTCCCCCCCCTACCAATTTAATTAAAGTTAATTGTAAAATAATGCTTGAGATTACTGAAGACTTTTTCCTACTTAGAAAAAACCTAAATTAAACACATAAAGAAGTTTATTGGTCCTGATTTAAGTTAAAGGAAGAGGTGCAAAGGTGGTGGTGGGGGGGGGGGGGAGGATACGGGATTTAGAGGTGGAATGAAGAGAGGGAACAGGGGGAGTGGTGAAGGTGAAACAGGGAGGAAGAGTGGGGAACAGGGGGTGCTGTACAGGTGATACAGGGATGTGGATTGGGGAACAGGGGGAGTGGTGCAGATGTAAAAGGGATGAAGAGGGAGAAACAGGGGGGAGTGGTGCAGGTGAAACAGGGATGAAGAGGGAGAAACAGAGGGAGTGGTGCAGGTGAAACAGGGATGGGGATGGGGGAACAGGGGAAGTGGTGCAGGTGAAACAGGGATGGGGATGGGTAACAGGGGGAGTGGTGCAGGTGAAACAGGGATGGGGATGGGGGAACATGGGGAGTGGTGCAGGTGAAACAGGGATGCAGAGGGAGAAACAGGGGGGAGTGGTGCAGGTGAAACAGGGATTAAAGGAAAATTGATATAAGTAGATAGATGGATGTTTACATTGATTGCTAAATATATACATTGACGGATAGACGGATGCATAGATGCATCCGTCTATCTGATGGATGGAAAGAGATATGAGTAGATGGATGGATAGACAGAAGAGTTGATGGACGGATAAATGGAATATAAATGTATATAATGATAAATGGTTGGTTTATGGGAAGATAGATTGATGGATTGACAGATATAAGTAGATAGATAGATGGATCCATTGATGGATTCATTTGTGCTTATCTCTTGAGGTTCTTCTTGAGATGATTTCGGGGCTTTAGTGTCCCCGCGGTCCGGTCCTCGATCAGGCCTCCACCCCCAGGAAGCAGCCCGTGACAGCTGACTAACACCCAGGTACCTGTTTTACTGCAAGGTAACAGGGGCACAGGGTGAAAGAAACTCTGCCTATTGTTTCTCGGCGGCGCCCGGAATCGAACCCGGGACCACAGGATCACAAGTCCAGTGTCCAGTGTGCTGTCCGCTCGGCCGACTGGCTCCCCGGTCGGAGGGGAGCCGGTGAACAGGCGAATCAGGTTAAAGAATATCTGTCGATTTGCTATTGCATCAACTGAGATTCGATATGGGACCATTAGGATTATAACCAACGAACTCTCTCCGTTTAGACGGTAGGCCTCCAGTTTGTGTGTGTGTGTGTGTGTGTGTGTGTGTGTGTGTGTGTGTGTGTGTGTGTGTGTGTGTGTGTGTGTGTGTGTGTGTGTGTGTGTGTGTGTGTGTGTGTGTGTGTGTGTGTGTGTGTGTGTGTGTGTGTGTGTGTGTGTGTGTGTGTGTGTGCGTGTGTGCGTGTGTGTGTATGTGTGTGTGTGTGTGTGTGTGTGTGTGTGTGTGTGTGTGTGTGTGTGTGTGTGTGTGTGTGTGTGTGTGTGTGTGTGTGTGTGTGTGTGTGTGTGTGTGTGTGTGTGTTAGAGAGAAATAGATGTAGTAGATATAAAAAAAAGGAAAAATACATATATTTGATAGGCTGGGTCCAAGAGCTAATAACTCGATTCTGCAGATACATATAGTAAATACAAGGAGAAAATAAATACACACACACACACATTAATTGATAATGGACTGTTTTGTGTGCGTATCCATGTGTACTATTGTCAAGACCGACAGACACGTGAAGCTATGTGTGTGTAAGTGTACCTGTAATTGAACTGACATGTGTACGGTAGTTATCTGTATGTGTCCATTTTAAAGGTACACATTAGTGTATGTGTATTTATGTAAATTGATTGACATATGTACGTGTGCGCGCGATTAGTGTTACTTTAATTTATATGGTTAACATTTATACGTTTGAATGACATAGTTTCCCATTATTGTCACATTTTTTGTTACATGTCTACTATTGTCAAGATGGACAGACACGTCCAGCTATGAGTGTTTATGTGTACCAGTAATTGAACTGACATGTGTACTGCAACTATCTGCGTGTGTTCATTTGAAAGGAATATATTAGTGAATGTTTATTTATGTAAATTGATTGGAATATGTATGTGGACGCTCGGTTAGTGTTACTGTAATTTATATGGTTAACGTTTGAATGACATAGTTTCCCCTCATTGTCACATTTTTTGTTACTATTTCGCTGTTCACTCTCACTCTCTCTGAATCCTGTGGACTAATTGTGCTCACGTGTGTTTGTGTAGGGTAGGAGAACCATAGGCTTTTCACACAATAATTTGCAGCTATTTGCTAAGAAACATTTCAAAAGATCATCTATGTTTTTAATAAGTGTTCTTTTTCCTAACATACAAGTCAATCACACAGTACCTAACCTCAGTCAGAAACACTTTTCTTACTATATCTCGCAACGTATTTTGCATATATAAACTATCTTAAATAATTAACAATTTTTATTCATAACTGCCAACCCCCCTCCCATCCAAAGCTTTCAAAGCCACCAAACATCATTCCTTTCCCTTAACCTCTCCCAAATTATCTTTTGCACCAATTCACAAACTAGGGGGCTTTATAGCTGAGTGGACGTCGCTCTCGACTCGTAATCGTAGCACATTCGGTCCCACGGTGATGGAACAAACGGAAATCAGCAGAGTTTCTATCATTCTGATGCCCCTGTTACCTAGCAGTAAATATGTACCTGGGCGTTAGACAGCTGTTACGGGCTGCTTCCTGGGTGTGTGTGTGTGGAATGTTTTTTATTAGTTAGTAATAATTGATTGATTGACAGTTGAGAGGCGGGCCGAAAGAGTAGAGCTCAACCCTAGCAAGCACAACTAGGTGAACACAACTAGATAAATACTAACCAACCACGATCTCGACTATCCATTACACACACAAGCCCCCCCCCTCACCCCCAACTCCCCAAATCGTTCTACCTAAGTCAATAAAAAATTAAAACAAATCAATTAATTCACCAAAAATACTATCTATAAATAAAGGTACCAAATTTGAGACATACAGCGACTCCAGCGTGGTCTAGTCGGAAGAGAACGTGTTCTCATCTGGATAGATTGCGATCGAGTCTGTCGGAACGGGTGTGTAACTGCAGGGCACAAATATTTGTGTGTCCCCTCCTGTAGCTGCCTCTGTTTCGACAGGTTCCCTGGATAGCTGGAATTGGCCTGGCCCTTGGGAAGTGGGGAAGGGGTGAAATCCGTTGGGCCCACGGATGGATACCTTGGATCCATGGACCAAAAGCAGGTCCAATCACCTGGGATTCGAACCCACGGTGGGAATAAGGGAGGAGATATGGGAAGGGGGGGGGAAGGATGTTTCCCTGGAACCAAACCTCACATAAACCCGGACACTCACACACACACACACACACACACCCTCACCCGAACACTCACAGGGGCACTCGCACTCACACACACCCATAGACTGTGATAAGGGAGATCATCAGAGGGGACACAGATGGCCTTCTGGACCCACAGGTATAACCGGACACACACGCACCCGGACACTCACAGGGACACTCACACTCACACACACTCGCCCGGACACTCACAGTGATATACACACTCACACACAGACACACATCCATAGACACAAACTGTGATAAGGGAGACCATCTGAGTGAACACAGATGGCCTCCTGGACACACAAGTATATATCAATATTAAATTTATTATTTATTATTTAATTTTATTAAATAAGTAATCAAATTAATGTTTTTTATAAATTATTATTTTATTAAATTATTAAATAATTATATTAATAAAACAAATTAAATTAAATTTAATCATTAAATATTTATTATTTAATTTACAAATATGACAGATTTTTTAAATATATATATATATATATATATATATATATATATATATATATATATATACATTGATTGCTATATATATATATATATATATATATATATATATATATATATATATATATATATATATATATATATGCGAACAAGCCTTAATGGTTCCCAAGACTATATGCAACTGAAAACTCACATGCCAGAAGTGACTCGAACCCATACTGCCAGGAGCAATGCAACTGGTATGTACAGGACGCCTTAATCCGCTTGTGTCAATTTTAAAGGAATATATTAGTGAATATTTTTTTATGTAAATTGATATATATATATATATATATATATATATATATATATATATATATATATATATATATATATATATATATATATATATATATATATATTTTTTTAAGTTTGTGAGGGTACCACCTCTGGTGCAAATGTGGGGACCCATAGCCTCGGAGAAGAAAATAAAAAGTATTCAGAGGAGACCTTGTGGTTTCTCACTGAACACTAATATTATCTTCTCCTAGCACCCCCATTCTTTTATATGTACATATATATATATATATATATATATATATATATATATATATATATATATATATATATATATATATATATATATATATATATATATATATATATAAAGAGAATGTCTGTCTATGTTATGAGGCCACATGCTGGAGGATGCAGCCATACACAGATTTATTTTAAAGTTTATTTATTAATATATTATTAAGGCTTATTATTACTAAATTAATGTATTTGTAGAGGGAATGGTCTGGGGTAGGGAACGGGCATAGGTTGGTCAGTGTTGACTTTAGCTAAAGGATTTAGGAATAATTATTAATTATTCTTATCACTCCCCCCCCCCCTACCAATTTAATTAAAGTTAATTGTAAAATAATGCTTGAGATTACTGAAGACTTTTTCTCACTTAGAAAAAACCTAAATTAAACACATAAAGAAGTTTATTGGTCCAGATTTAAGTTAAAGGAAGAGGTGCAAAGGTGGTGGTGGGGGGGGGAGGATACGGGATTTAGAGGTGGAATGAAGAGAGGGAACAGGGGGAGTGGTGAAGGTGAAACAGGGAGGAAGAGTGGGGAACAGGGGGTGCTGTACAGGTGATACAGGGATGGGGATGGGGGAACAGGGGGAGTGGACCAGATGAAACAGGGATGAAGAGGGAGAAACAGGGGGGAGTGGTGCAGGTGAAACAGGGATGAAGAGGGAGAAACAGAGGGAGTGGTGCAGGTGAAACAGGGATGGGGATGGGGGAACAGGGGGAGTGGTGCAGGTGAAACAGGGATGGGGATGGGGAACAGGGGGAGTGGTGCAGGTGAAACAGGGATGGGGATGGGGGAACATGGGGAGTGGTGCAGGTGAAACAGGGATGCAGAGGGAGAAACAGGGGGGAGTGGTGCAGGTGAAACAGGGATTAAAGGAAAATTGATATAAGTAGATAGATGGATGTTTACATTGATTGCTAAATATATACATTGACGGATAGACGGATGCATAGATGCATCCGTCTATCTGATGGATGGAAAGAGATATGAGTAGATGGATGGATAGACAGAAGAGTTGATGGACGGATAAATGGAATATAAATGTATATAATGATAAATGGTTGGTTTATGGGAAGATATATTGATGGATTGACAGATATAAGTAGATAGATAGATGGATCCATTGATGGATTCATTTGTGCTTATCTCTTGAGGTTCTTCTTGAGATGATTTCGGGGCTTTAGTGTCCCCGCGGTCCGGTCCTCGATCAGGCCTCCACCCCCAGGAAGCAGCCCGTGACAGCTGACTAACACCCAGGTACCTGTTTTACTGCAAGGTAACAGGGGCACAGGGTGAAAGAAACTCTGCCTATTGTTTCTCGGCGGCGCCCGGAATCGAACCCGGGACCACAGGATCACAAGTCCAGTGTCCAGTGTGCTGTCCGCTCGGCCGACTGGCTCCCCGGTCGGAGGGGAGCCGGTGAACAGGCGAATCAGGTTAAAGAATATTTGTCGATTTGCTATTGCATCAACTGAGATTCGATATGGGACCATTAGGATTATAACCAACGAACTCTCTCCGTTTAGACGGTAGGCCTCCAGTTTGTGTGTGTGTGTGTGTGTGTGTGTGTGTGTGTGTGTGTGTGTGTGTGTGTGTGTGTGTGTGTGTGTGTGTGTGTGTGTGTGTGTGTGTGTGTGTGTGTGTATGTGTGTGTGTGTGTGTGTGCGTGTGTGCGTGTGTGTGTGTGTGTGTGTGTGTGTGTATGTGTGTGTGTGTGTATGTGTGTGTGTGTGTGTGTGTGTGTGTGTGTGTGTGTGTGTGTGTGTGTGTGTTAGAGAGAAATAGATGTAGTAGATATAAAAAAAAGGAAAAATACTTATATTTGATAGGCTGGGTCCAAGAGCTAATAACTCGATTCTGCAGATACATATAGTAAATACAAGGAGAAAATAAATACACACACACACACACATTAATTGATAATGGACTGTTTTGTGTGCGTATCCATGTGTACTATTGTCAAGACCGACAGACACGTGAAGCTATGTGTGTGTAAGTGTACCTGTAATTGAACTGACATGTGTACGGTAATTATCTGTATGTGTCCATTTTAAAGGTACACATTAGTGAATGTGTATTTATGTAAATTGATTGACATATGTACGTGTGCGCGCGATTAGTGTTACTTTAATTTATATGGTTAACATTTATACGTTTGAATGACATAGTTTCCCATTATTGTCACATTTTTTGTTACATGTCTACTATTGTCAAGATGGACAGACACGTCCAGCTATGAGTGTTTATGTGTACCAGTAATTGAACTGACATGTGTACTGCAACTATCTGCGTGTGTTCATTTTAAAGGAATATATTAGTGAATGTTTATTTATGTAAATTGATTGGAATATGTATGTGGACGCTCGGTTAGTGTTACTGTAATTTATATGGTTAACGTTTGAATGACATAGTTTCCCCTCATTGTCACATTTTTTGTTACTATTTCGCTGTTCACTCTCACTCTCTCTGAATCCTGTGGACTAATTGTGCTCACGTGTGTTTGTGTAGGGTAGGAGAACCATAGGCTTTTCACACAATAATTTGCAGCTATTTGCTAAGAAACATTTCAAAAGATCATCTATGTTTTTAATAAGTGTTCTTTTTCCTAACATACAAGTCAATCACACAGTACCTAACCTCAGTCAGAAACACTTTTCTTACTATATCTCGCAACGTCTTTTGCATATATAAACTATCTTAAATAATTAACAATTTTAATTCATAACTGCCAACCCCCCTCCCATCCAAAGCTTTCAAAGCCACCAAACATCATTCCTTTCCCTTAACCTCTCCCAAATTATCTTTTGCACCAATTCACAAACTAGGGGGCTTTATAGCTGAGTGGACGTCGCTCTCGACTCGTAATCGTAGCACATTCGGTCCCACGGTGATGGAACAAACGGAAATCAGCAGAGTTTCTATCATTCTGATGCCCCTGTTACCTAGCAGTAAATATGTACCTGGGCGTTAGACAGCTGTTACGGGCTGCTTCCTGGGTGTGTGTGTGTGGAATGTTTTTTATTAGTTAGTAATAATTGATTGATTGACAGTTGAGAGGCGGGCCGAAAGAGTAGAGCTCAACCCTAGCAAGCACAACTAGGTGAACACAACTAGATAAATACTAACCAACCACGATCTCGACAATCCATTACACACACAAGCCCCCCCCTCACCCCCAACTCCCCAAATCGTTCTACCTAAGTCAATAAAAAATTAAAACAAATCAATTAATTCACCAAAAATACTAACTATAAATAAAGGTACCAAATTTGAGACATACAGCGACTCCAGCGTGGTCTAGTCGGAAGAGAACGTGTTCTCATCTGGATAGATTGCGATCGAGTCTGTCGGAACGGGTGTGTAACTGCAGGGCACAAATATTTGTGTGTCCCCTCCTGTAGCTGCCTCTGTTTCGACAGGTTCCCTGGATAGCTGGAATTGGCCTGGCCCTTGGAAAGTGGGGAAGGGGTGAAATCCGTTGGGCCCACGGATGGATACCTTGGATCCATGGACCTAGAGCAGGTCCAATCACCTGGGATTCGAACCCACGGTGGGAATAAGGGAGGAGATATGGGAAGGGGGGGGGGGGGGGAAGGATGTTTCCCTGGAACCAAACCTCACATAAACCCGGACACTCACACACACACACACACACACCCTCACCCGAACACTCACAGGGGCACTCACACTCACACACACCCATAGACTGTGATAAGGGAGATCATCTGAGGGGACACAGATGGCCTTCTGGACCCACAGGTATAACCGGACACACACGCACCCGGACACTCACAGGGACACTCACACTCACACACACTCGCCCGGACACTCACAGTGATATACACACTCACACACAGACACACATCCATAGACACAAACTGTGATAAGGGAGACCATCTGAGGGGACACAGATGGCCTCCTGGACACACAAGTATATATCAATATTAAATTTATTATTTATTATTTAATTTTATTAAATAAGTAATCAAATTAATGTTTTTTATAAATTATTATTTTATTAAATTATTAAATAATTATATTAATAAAACAAATTAAATTAAATTTAATCATTAAATATTTATTATTTAATTTACAAATATGACAGATTTTTAAAATATATATATATATATATATATATATATATATATATATATATATATATATATATATATATATATATATATATATATATATATATACATTGATTGCTATATATATATATATATATATATATATATATATATATATATATATATTTAAAAAATCTGTCATATTTGTAAATTAAATAATAAATATTTAATGATTAAATTTAATTTAATTTGTTTTATTAATATAATTATTTAATAATTTAATAAAATAATAATTTTATATAATAATTTTATAAAATAATAATATATATATATATATATATATATATATACATTGATTGCTATATATATATATATATATATATATATATATATATATATATATGCGAACAAGCCTTAATGGTCCCCAAGACTATATGCAACTGAAAACTCACATGCCAGAAGTGACTCGAACCCATACTGCCAGGAGCAATGCATTTGGTATGTACAGGACGCCTTAATCCGCTTGTGTCAATTTTAAAGGAATATATTAGTGAATATTTATTTATGTAAATTGATATATATATATATATATATATATATATATATATATATATATATATATATATATATATATATATATATATATATATATATATATATATATATATATATATATTTTTTTTTTTTTTTTTAAGTTTGTGAGGGTACCACCTCTGGTGCAAATGTGGAGACCCATAGCCTCGGAGAAGAAAATAAAAAGTATTCAGAGGAGACCTTGTGGTTTCTCACTGAACACTAATATTATCTTCTCCTAGCACCCCCATTCTTTTATATGTACATATATATATATATATATATATATATATATATATATATATATATATATATATATATATATATATATATAAAGAGAATGTCTGTCTATGTTATGAGGCCACATGCTGGAGAATGCAGCCATACACAGATTTATTTTAAAGTTTATTTATTAATATATTATTAAGGCTTATTATTACTAAATTAATGTATTTGTAAAGGGAATGGTCTGGGGTAGGGAACGGGCATAGGTTGGTCAGTGTTGACTTTAGCTAAAGGATTTAGGAATAATTATTAATTATTCTTATCACCCCCCCCCTACCAATTTAATTAAAGTTAATTGTAAAATAATGCTTGAGATTACTGAAGACTTTTTCCTACTTAGAAAAAACCTAAATTAAACACATAAAGAAGTTTATTGGTCCTGATTTAAGTTAAAGGAAGAGGTGCAAAGGTGGTGGTGGGGGGGGGGGGGAAGGATACGGGATTTAGAGGTGGAATGAAGAGAGGGAACAGGGGGAGTGGTGAAGGTGAAACAGGGAGGAAGAGTGGGGAACAGGGGGTGCTGTACAGGTGATACAGGGATGGGGATGGGGGAACTGGGGGAGTGGTGCAGATGAAACAGGGATGAAGAGGGAGAAACAGGGGGGAGTGGTGCAGGTGAAACAGGGATGAAGAGGGAGAAACAGAGGGAGTGGTGCAGGTGAAACAGGGATGGGGATGGGGGAACAGGGGGAGTGGTGCAGGTGAAACAGGGATGGGGATGGGGAACAGGGGGAGTGGTGCAGGTGAAAGAGGGATGGGGATGGGGGAACAGGGGGAGTGGTGCAGGTGAAACAGGGATGCAGAGGGAGAAACAGGGGGGAGTGGTGCAGGTGAAACAGGGATTAAAGGAAAATTGATATAAGTAGATAGATGGATGTTTACATTGATTGCTAAATATATACATTGACGGATAGACGGATGCATAGATGCATCCGTCTATCTGATGGATGGAAAGAGATATGAGTAGATGGATGGATAGACAGAAGAGTTGATGGACGGATAAATGGAATATAAATGTATATAATGATAAATGGTTGGTTTATGGGAAGATAGATTGATGGATTGACAGATATAAGTAGATAGATAGATGGATCCATTGATGGATTCATTTGTGCTTATCTCTTGAGGTTCTTCTTGAGATGATTTCGGGGCTTTAGTGTCCCCGCGGTCCGGTCCTCGATCAGGCCTCCACCCCCAGGAAGCAGCCCGTGACAGCTGACTAACACCCAGGTACCTGTTTTACTGAAAGGTAACAGGGGCACAGGGTGAAAGAAACTCTGCCTATTGTTTCTCGGCGGCGCCCGGAATCGAACCCGGGACCACAGGATCACAAGTCCAGTGTCCAGTGTGCTGTCCGCTCGGCCGACTGGCTCCCCGGTCGGAGGGGAGCCGGTGAACAGGCGAATCAGGTTAAAGAATATCTGTCGATTTGCTATTGCATCAACTGAGATTCGATATGGGACCATTAGGATTATAACCAACGAACTCTCTCCGTTTAGACGGTAGGCCTCCAGTTTGTGTGTGTGTGTGTGTGTGTGTGTGTGTGTGTGTGTGTGTGTGTGTGTGTGTGTGTGTGTGTGTGTGTGTGTGTGTGTGTGTGTGTGTGTGTGTGTGTGTGTGTGTGTGTGTGTGCGTGTGTGCGTGTGTGTGTATGTGTGTGTGTGTGTGTGTGTGTGTGTGTGTGTGTGTGTGTGTGTGTGTGTGTGTGTGTGTGTGTGTGTGTGTGTGTGTGTGTGTGTGTGTGTGTGTGTGTGTGTGTGTGTGTGTTAGAGAGAAATAGATGTAGTAGATATAAAAAAAAGGAAAAATACATATATTTGATAGGCTGGGTCCAAGAGCTAATAACTCGATTCTGCAGATACATATAGTAAATACAAGGAGAAAATAAATACACACACACACACATTAATTGATAATGGACTGTTTTGTGTGCGTATCCATGTGTACTATTGTCAAGACCGACAGACACGTGAAGCTATGTGTGTGTAAGTGTACCTGTAATTGAACTGACATGTGTACGGTATTTATCTGTATGTGTCCATTTTAAAGGTACACATTAGTGAATGTGTATTTATGTAAATTGATTGACATATGTACGTGTGCGCGCGATTAGTGTTACTTTAATTTATATGGTTAACATTTATACGTTTGAATGACATAGTTTCCCATTATTGTCACATTTTTTGTTACATGTCTACTATTGTCAAGATGGACAGACACGTCCAGCTATGAGTGTTTATGTGTACCAGTAATTGAACTGACATGTGTACTGCAACTATCTGCGTGTGTTCATTTTAAAGGAATATATTAGTGAATGTTTATTTATGTAAATTGATTGGAATATGTATGTGGACGCTCGGTTAGTGTTACTGTAATTTATATGGTTAACGTTTGAATGACATAGTTTCCCCTCATTGTCACATTTTTTGTTACTATTTCGCTGTTCACTCTCACTCTCTCTGAATCCTGTGGACTAATTGTGCTCACGTGTGTTTGTGTAGGGTAGGAGAACCATAGGCTTTTCACACCATAATTTGCAGCTATTTGCTAAGAAACATTTCAAAAGATCATCTATGTTTTTAATAAGTGTTCTTTTTCCTAACATACAAGTCAATCACACAGTACCTAACCTCAGTCAGAAACACTTTTCTTACTATATCTCGCAACGTCTTTTGCATATATAAACTATCTTAAATAATTAACAATTTTAATTCATAACTGCCAACCCCCCTCCCATCCAAAGCTTTCAAAGCCACCAAACATCATTCCTTTCCCTTAACCTCTCCCAAATTATCTTTTGCACAAATTCACAAACTAGGGGGCTTTATAGCTGAGTGGACGTCGCTCTCGACTCGTAATCGTAGCACATTCGGTCCCACGGTGATGGAACAAACGGAAATCAGCAGAGTTTCTATCATTCTGATGCCCCTGTTACCTAGCAGTAAATATGTACCTGGGCGTTAGACAGCTGTTACGGGCTGCTTCCTGGGTGTGTGTGTGTGGAATGTTTTTTATTAGTTAGTAATAATTGATTGATTGACAGTTGAGAGGCGGGCCGAAAGAGTAGAGCTCAACCCTAGCAAGCACAACTAGGTGAACACAACTAGATAAATACTAACCAACCACGATCTCGACAATCCATTACACACACAAGCCCCCCCCTCACCCCCAACTCCCCAAATCGTTCTACCTAAGTCACTAAAAAATTAAAACAAATCAATTAATTCACCAAAAATACTAACTATAAATAAAGGTACCAAATTTGAGACATACAGCGACTCCAGCGTGGTCTAGTCGGAAGAGAACGTGTTCTCATCTGGATAGATTGCGATCGAGTCTGTCGGAACGGGTGTGTAACTGCAGGGCACAAATATTTGTGTGTCCCCTCCTGTAGCTGCCTCTGTTTCGACAGGTTCCCTGGATAGCTGGAATTGGCCTGGCCCTTGGAAAGTGGGGAAGGGGTGAAATCCGTTGGGCCCACGGATGGATACCTTGGATCCATGGGCCTAGAGCAGGTCCAATCACCTGGGATTCGAACCCACGGTGGGAATAAGGGAGGAGATATGGGAAGGGGGGGGGGGGGGAAGGATGTTTCCCTGGAACCAAACCTCACATAAACCCGGACACTCACACACACACACACACACCCTCACCCGAACACTCACAGGGGCACTCACACTCACACACACCCATAGACTGTGATAAGGGAGATCATCTGAGGGGACACAGATGGCCTCCTGGACCCACAGGTATAACCGGACACACACGCACCCGGACACTCACAGGGACACTCACACTCACACACACTCGCCCGGACACTCACAGTGATATACACACTCACACACAGACACACATCCATAGACACAAACTGTGATAAGGGAGACCATCTGAGGGGACACAGATGGCCTCCTGGACACACAAGTATATATCAATATTAAATTTATTATTTATTATTTAATTTTATTAAATAAGTAATCAAATTAATTTTTTTTATAAATTATTATTTTATTAAATTATTAAAAAATTATATTAATAAAACAAATTAAATTAAATTTAATCATTAAATATTTATTATTTAATTTACAAATATGACAGATTTTTTAAATATATATATATATATATATATATATATATATATATATATATACATTGATTGCTATATATATATATATATATATATATACATTGATTGCTATATATATATATATATATATATATATATATATATATATATATATATATATATATATATATATATATATATATATATATATATATATATATATATATATATATATATATATATATATATATATATATATATATATATATATATATATGCGAACAAGCCTTAATGGTCCCCAAGACTATATGCAACTGAAAACTCACATGCCAGAAGTGACTCGAACCCATACTGCCAGGAGCAATGCAACTGGTATGTACAGGACGCCTTAATCCGCTTGTGTCAATTTTAAAGGAATATATTAGTGAATATTTATTTATGTAAATTGATATATATATATATATATATATATATATATATATATATATATATATATATATATATATATATATATATATATATATATATATATATATATATATATATTTTATTTTTTTTTTTTAAGTTTGTGAGGGTACCACCTCTGGTGCAAATGTGGAGACCCATAGCCTCGGAGAAGAAAATAAAAAGTATTCAGAGGAGACCTTGTGGTTTCTCACTGAACACTAATATTATCTTCTCCTAGCACCCCCATTCTTTTATATGTACATATATATATATATATATATATATATATATATATATATATATATATATATATATATATATATATATATATATAAAGAGAATGTCTGTCTATGTTATGAGGCCACATGCTGGAGGATGCAGCCATACACAGATTTATTTTAAAGTTTATTTATTAATATATTATTAAGGCTTATTATTACTAAATTAATGTATTTGTAGAGGGAATGGTCTGGGGTAGGGAACGGGCATAGGTTGGTCAGTGTTGACTTTAGCTAAAGGATTTAGGAATAATTATTAATTATTCTTATCACCCCCCCCCTACCAATTTAATTAAAGTTAATTGTAAAATAATGCTTGAGATTACTGAAGACTTTTTCCTACTTAGAAAAAACCTAAATTAAACACATAAAGAAGTTTATTGGTCCTGATTTAAGTTAAAGGAAGAGGTGCAAAGGTGGTGGTGGGGGGGGGGAGGATACGGGATTTAGAGGTGGAATGAAGAGAGGGAACAGGGGGAGTGGTGAAGGTGAAACAGGGAGGAAGAGTGGGGAACAGGGGGTGCTGTACAGGTGATACAGGGATGGGGATGGGGGAACAGGGGGAGTGGTGCAGATGAAACAGGGATGAAGAGGGAGAAACAGGGGGGAGTGGTGCAGGTGAAACAGGGATGAAGAGGGAGAAACAGAGGGAGTGGTGCAGGTGAAACAGGGATGGGGATGGGGGAACAGGGGGAGTGGTGCAGGTGAAACAGGGATGGGGATGGGGAACAGGGGGAGTGGTGCAGGTGAAAGAGGGATGGGGATGGGGGAACATGGGGAGTGGTGCAGGTGAAACAGGGATGCAGAGGGAGAAACAGGGGGGAGTGGTGCAGGTGAAACAGGGATTAAAGGAAAATTGATATAAGTAGATAGATGGATGTTTACATTGATTGCTAAATATATACATTGACGGATAGACGGATGCATAGATGCATCCGTCTATCTGATGGATGGAAAGAGATATGAGTAGATGGATGGATAGACAGAAGAGTTGATGGACGGATAAATGGAATATAAATGTATATAATGATAAATGGTTGGTTTATGGGAAGATAGATTGATGGATTGACAGATATAAGTAGATAGATAGATGGATCCATTGATGGATTCATTTGTGCTTATCTCTTGAGGTTCTTCTTGAGATGATTTCGGGGCTTTAGTGTCCCCGCGGTCCGGTCCTCGATCAGGCCTCCACCCCCAGGAAGCAGCCCGTGACAGCTGACTAACACCCAGGTACCTGTTTTACTGGAAGGTAACAGGGGCACAGGGTGAAAGAAACTCTGCCTATTGTTTCTCGGCGGCGCCCGGAATCGAACCCGGGACCACAGGATCACAAGTCCAGTGTCCAGTGTGCTGTCCGCTCGGCCGACTGGCTCCCCGGTCGGAGGGGAGCCGGTGAACAGGCGAATCAGGTTAAAGAATATCTGTCGATTTGCTATTGCATCAACTGAGATTCGATATGGGACCATTAGGATTATAACCAACGAACTCTCTCCGTTTAGACGGTAGGCCTCCAGTTTGTGTGTGTGTGTGTGTGTGTGTGTGTGTGTGTGTGTGTGTGTGTGTGTGTGTGTGTGTGTGTGTGTGTGTGTGTGTGTGTGTGTGTGTGTGTGTGTGTGTGTGTGTGTGTTAGAGAGAAATAGATGTAGTAGATATAAAAAAAAGGAAAAATACATATATTTGATAGGCTGGGTCCAAGAGCTAATAACTCGATTCTGCAGATACATATAGTAAATACAAGGAGAAAATAAATACACACACACACACATTAATTGATAATGGACTGTTTTGTGTGCGTATCCATGTGTACTATTGTCAAGACCGACAGACACGTGAAGCTATGTGTGTGTAAGTGTACCTGTAATTGAACTGACATGTGTACGGTAATTATCTGTATGTGTCCATTTTAAAGGTACACATTAGTGAATGTGTATTTATGTAAATTGATTGACATATGTACGTGTGCGCGCGATTAGTGTTACTTTAATTTATATGGTTAACATTTATACGTTTGAATGACATAGTTTCCCATTATTGTCACATTTTTTGTTACATGTCTACTCTTGTCAAGATGGACAGACACGTCCAGCTATGAGTGTTTATGTGTACCAGTAATTGAACTGACATGTGTACTGCAACTATCTGCGTGTGTTCATTTTAAAGGAATATATTAGTGAATGTTTATTTATGTAAATTGATTGGAATATGTATGTGGACGCTCGGTTAGTGTTACTGTAATTTATATGGTTAACGTTTGAATGACATAGTTTCCCCTCATTGTCACATTTTTTGTTACTATTTCGCTGTTCACTCTCACTCTCTCTGAATCCTGTGGACTAATTGTGCTCACGTGTGTTTGTGTAGGGTAGGAGAACCATAGGCTTTTCACACAATAATTTGCAGCTATTTGCTAAGAAACATTTCAAAAGATCATCTATGTTTTTAATAAGTGTTCTTTTTCCTAACATACAAGTCAATCACACAGTACCTAACCTCAGTCAGAAACACTTTTCTTACTATATCTCGCAACGTCTTTTGCATATATAAACTATCTTAAATAATTAACAATTTTAATTCATAACTGCCAACCCCCCTCCCATCCAAAGCTTTCAAAGCCACCAAACATCATTCCTTTCCCTTAACCTCTCCCAAATTATCTTTTGCACCAATTCACAAACTAGGGGGCTTTATAGCTGAGTGGACGTCGCTCTCGACTCGTAATCGTAGCACATTCGGTCCCACGGTGATGGAACAAACGGAAATCAGCAGAGTTTCTATCATTCTGATGCCCCTGTTACCTAGCAGTAAATATGTACCTGGGCGTTAGACAGCTGTTACGGGCTGCTTCCTGGGTGTGTGTGTGTGGAATGTTTTTTATTAGTTAGTAATAATTGATTGATTGACAGTTGAGAGGCGGGCCGAAAGAGTAGAGCTCAACCCTAGCAAGCACAACTAGGTGAACACAACTAGATAAATACTAACCAACCACGATCTCGACAATCCATTACACACACAAGCCCCCCCCTCACCCCCAACTCCCCAAATCGTTCTACCTAAGTCAATAAAAAATTAAAACAAATCAATTAATTCACCAAAAATACTAACTATAAATAAAGGTACCAAATTTGAGACATACAGCGACTCCAGCGTGGTCTAGTCGGAAGAGAACGTGTTCTCATCTGGATAGATTGCGATCGAGTCTGTCGGAACGGGTGTGTAACTGCAGGGCACAAATATTTGTGTGTCCCCTCCTGTAGCTGCCTCTGTTTCGACAGGTTCCCTGGATAGCTGGAATTGGCCTGGCCCTTGGAAAGTGGGGAAGGGGTGAAATCCGTTGGGCCCACGGATGGATACCTTGGATCCATGGACCTAGAGCAGGTCCAATCACCTGGGATTCGAACCCACGGTGGGAATTAGGGAGGAGATATGGGAAGGGGGGGGGGGGGGGGAAGGATGTTTCCCTGGAACCAAACCTCACATAAACCCGGACACTCACACACACACACACACACCCTCACCCGAACACTCACAGGGGCACTCACACTCACACACACCCATAGACTGTGATAAGGGAGATCATCTGAGGGGACACAGATGGCCTCCTGGACCTACAGGTATAACCGGACACACACGCACCCGGACACTCACAGGGACACTCACACTCACACACACTCGCCCGGACACTCACAGTGATATACACACTCACACACAGACACACATCCATAGACACAAACTGTGATAAGGGAGACCATCTGAGGGGACACAGATGGCCTCCTGGACACACAAGTATATATCAATATTAAATTTATTATTTATTATTTAATTTTATTAAATAAGTAATCAAATTAATTTTTTTTATAAATTATTATTTTATTAAATTATTAAATAATTATATTAATAAAACAAATTAAATTAAATTTAATCATTAAATATTTATTATTTAATTTACAAATATGACAGATTTTTTAAATATATATATATATATATATATATATATATATATATATATATATATATATATATATATATATATATATACATTGATTGCTATATATATATATATATATATATATATATATATATATATATATATATATATATATATATATGCGAACAAGCCTTAATGGTCCCCAAGACTATATGCAACTGAAAACTCACATGCCAGAAGTGACTCGAACCCATACTGCCAGGAGCAATGCAACTGGTATGTACAGGACGCCTTAATCCGCTTGTGTCAATTTTAAAGGAATATATTAGTGAATATTTATTTATGTAAATTGATATATATATATATATATATATATATATATATATATATATATATATATATATATATATATATATATATATTTTTTTTTTTTTTTTAAGTTTGTGAGGGTACCACCTCTGGTGCAAATGTGGAGACGCATAGCCTCGGAGAAGAAAATAAAAAGTATTCAGAGGAGACCTTGTGGTTTCTCACTGAACACTAATATTATCTTCTCCTAGCACCCCCATTCTTTTATATGTACATATATATATATATATATATATATATATATATATATATATATATATATATATATATATATATATATATATATATATATATATATATATATATATATATAAAGAGAATGTCTGTCTATGTTATGAGGCCACATGCTGGAGGATGCAGCCATACACAGATTTATTTTAAAGTTTATTTATTAATATATTATTAAGGCTTATTATTACTAAATTAATGTATTTGTAGAGGGAATGGTCTGGGGTAGGGAACGGGCATAGGTTGGTCAGTGTTGACTTTAGCTAAAGGATTTAGGAATAATTATTAATTATTCTTATCACCCCCCCCCTACCAATTTAATTAAAGTTAATTGTAAAATAATGCTTGAGATTACTGAAGACTTTTTCCTACTTAGAAAAAACCTAAATTAAACACATAAAGAAGTTTATTGGTCCTGATTTAAGTTAAAGGAAGAGGTGCAAAGGTGGTGGTGGGGGGGGGGGAGGATACGGGATTTAGAGGTGGAATGAAGAGAGGGAACAGGGGGAGTGGTGAAGGTGAAACAGGGAGGAAGAGTGGGGAACAGGGGGTGCTGTACAGGTGATACAGGGATGGGGATGGGGGAACAGGGGGAGTGGTGCAGATGAAACAGGGATGAAGAGGGAGAAACAGGGGGGAGTGGTGCAGGTGAAACAGGGATGAAGAGGGAGAAACAGAGGGAGTGGTGCAGGTGAAACAGGGATGGGGATGGGGGAACAGGGGGAGTGGTGCAGGTGAAACAGGGATGGGGATGGGGAACAGGGGGAGTGGTGCAGGTGAAAGAGGGATGGGGATGGGGGAACATGGGGAGTGGTGCAGGTGAAACAGGGATGCAGAGGGAGAAACAGGGGGGAGTGGTGCAGGTGAAACAGGGATTAAAGGAAAATTGATATAAGTAGATAGATGGATGTTTACATTGATTGCTAAATATATACATTGACGGATAGACGGATGCATAGATGCATCCGTCTATCTGATGGATGGAAAGAGATATGAGTAGATGGATGGATAGACAGAAGAGTTGATGGACGGATAAATGGAATATAAATGTATATAATGATAAATGGTTGGTTTATGGGAAGATAGATTGATGGATTGACAGATATAAGTAGATAGATAGATGGATCCATTGATGGATTCATTTGTGCTTAACTCTTGAGGTTCTTCTTGAGATGATTTCGGGGCTTTAGTGTCCCCGCGGTCCGGTCCTCGATCAGGCCTCCACCCCCAGGAAGCAGCCCGTGACAGCTGACTAACACCCAGGTACCTGTTTTACTGCAAGGTAACAGGGGCACAGGGTGAAAGAAACTCTGCCTATTGTTTCTCGGCGGCGCCCGGAATCGAACCCGGGACCACAGGATCACAAGTCCAGTGTCCAGTGTGCTGTCCGCTCGGCCGACTGGCTCCCCGGTCGGAGGGGAGCCGGTGAACAGGCGAATCAGGTTAAAGAATATCTGTCGATTTGCTATTGCATCAACTGAGATTCGATATGGGACCATTAGGATTATAACCAACGAACTCTCTCCGTTTAGACGGTAGGCCTCCAGTTTGTGTGTGTGTGTGTGTGTGTGTGTGTGTGTGTGTGTGTGTGTGTGTGTGGTGTGTGTGTGTGTGTGTGTGTGTGTGTGTGTGTGTGTGTGTGTGTGTGTGTGTGTGTGTGTGTGTGTGTGTGTGTGTGTGTGTGTGTGTGTGTGTGTGTGTGTGTGTGTGTGTGTGTGTTAGAGAGAAATAGATGTAGTAGATATAAAAAAAAGGAAAAATACATATATTTGATAGGCTGGGTCCAAGAGCTAATAACTCGATTCTGCAGATACATATAGTAAATACAAGGAGAAAATAAATACACACACACACACATTAATTGATAATGGACTGTTTTGTGTGCGTATCCATGTGTACTATTGTCAAGACCGACAGACACGTGAAGCTATGTGTGTGTAAGTGTACCTGTAATTGAACTGACATGTGTACGGTAATTATCTGTATGTGTCCATTTTAAAGGTACACATTAGTGAATGTGTATTTATGTAAATTGATTGACATATGTACGTGTGCGCGCGATTAGTGTTACTTTAATTTATATGGTTAACATTTATACGTTTGAATGACATAGTTTCCCATTATTGTCACATTTTTTGTTACATGTCTACTATTGTCAAGATGGACAGACACGTCCAGCTATGAGTGTTTATGTGTACCAGTAATTGAACTGACATGTGTACTGCAACTATCTGCGTGTGTTCATTTTAAAGGAATATATTAGTGAATGTTTATTTATGTAAATTGATTGGAATATGTATGTGGACGCTCGGTTAGTGTTACTGTAATTTATATGGTTAACGTTTGAATGACATAGTTTCCCCTCATTGTCACATTTTTTGTTACTATTTCGCTGTTCACTCTCACTCTCTCTGAATCCTGTGGACTAATTGTGCTCACGTGTGTTTGTGTAGGGTAGGAGAACCATAGGCTTTTCACACAATAATTTGCAGCTATTTGCTAAGAAACATTTCAAAAGATCATCTATGTTTTTAATAAGTGTTCTTTTTCCTAACATACAAGTCAATCACACAGTACCTAACCTCAGTCAGAAACACTTTTCTTACTATATCTCGCAACGTCTTTTGCATATATAAACTATCTTAAATAATTAACAATTTTAATTCATAACTGCCAACCCCCCTCCCATCCAAAGCTTTCAAAGCCACCAAACATCATTCCTTTCCCTTAACCTCTCCCAAATTATCTTTTGCACCAATTCACAAACTAGGGGGCTTTATAGCTGAGTGGACGTCGCTCTCGACTCGTAATCGTAGCACATTCGGTCCCACGGTGATGGAACAAACGGAAATCAGCAGAGTTTCTATCATTCTGATGCCCCTGTTACCTAGCAGTAAATATGTACCTGGGCGTTAGACAGCTGTTACGGGCTGCTTCCTGGGTGTGTGTGTGTGGAATGTTTTTTATTAGTTAGTAATAATTGATTGATTGACAGTTGAGAGGCGGGCCGAAAGAGTAGAGCTCAACCCTAGCAAGCACAACTAGGTGAGCACAACTAGATAAATACTAACCAACCACGATCTCGACAATCCATTACACACACAAGCCCCCCCCTCACCCCCAACTCCCCAAATCGTTCTACCTAAGTCAATAAAAAATTAAAACAAATCAATTAATTCACCAAAAATACTAACTATAAATAAAGGTACCAAATTTGAGACATACAGCGACTCCAGCGTGGTCTAGTCGGAAGAGAACGTGTTCTCATCTGGATAGATTGCGATCGAGTCTGTCGGAACGGGTGTGTAACTGCAGGGCACAAATATTTGTGTGTCCCCTCCTGTAGCTGCCTCTGTTTCGACAGGTTCCCTGGATAGCTGGAATTGGCCTGGCCCTTGGAAAGTGGGGAAGGGGTGAAATCCGTTGGGCCCACGGATGAATACCTTGGATCCATGGACCTAGAGCAGGTCCAATCACCTGGGATTCGAACCCACGGTGGGAATAAGGGAGGAGATATGGGAAGGGGGGGGGGGGGGGGAAGGATGTTTCCCTGGAACCAAACCTCACATAAACCCGGACACTCACACACACACACACACACACCCTCACCCGAACACTCACAGGGGCACTCACACTCACACACACCCATAGACTGTGATAAGGGAGATCATCTGAGGGGACACAGATGGCCTCCTGGACCCACAGGTATAACCGGACACACACGCACCCGGACACTCACAGGGACACTCACACTCACACACACTCGCCCGGACACTCACAGTGATATACACACTCACACACAGACACACATCCATAGACACAAACTGTGATAAGGGAGACCATCTGAGGGGACACAGATGGCCTCCTGGACACACAAGTATATATCAATATTAAATTTATTATTTATTATTTAATTTTATTAAATAAGTAATCAAATTAATTTTTTTTATAAATTATTATTTTATTAAATTATTAAAAAATTATATTAATAAAACAAATTAAATTAAATTTAATCATTAAATATTTATTATTTAATTTACAAATATGACAGATTTTTTAAATATATATATATATATATATATATATATATATATATATATATATATATATATATATATATATATATATATATATACATTGATTGCTATATATATATATATATATATATATACATTGATTGCTATATATATATATATATATATATATATATATATATATATATATATATATATATATATATATATATATATATATATATATATATATATATATATATATATATATATATATATATATATATATATATATATATATATATATATATATATATATATGCGAACAAGCCTTAATGGTCCCCAAGACTATATGCAACTGAAAACTCACATGCCAGAAGTGACTCGAACCCATACTGCCAGGAGCAATGCAACTGGTATGTACAGGACGCCTTAATCCGCTTGTGTCAATTTTAAAGGAATATATTAGTGAATATTTATTTATGTAAATTGATATATATATATATATATATATATATATATATATAATATATATATATATATATATATATATATATATATATATATATATATATATATATATATTTTATTTTTTTTTTTTAAGTTTGTGAGGGTACCACCTCTGGTGCAAATGTGGAGACCCATAGCCTCGGAGAAGAAAATAAAAAGTATTCAGAGGAGACCTTGTGGTTTCTCACTGAACACTAATATTATCTTCTCCTAGCACCCCCATTCTTTTATATGTACATATATATATATATATATATATATATATATATATATATATATATATATATATATATATATATATATATATATATATATAAAGAGAATGTCTGTCTATGTTATGAGGCCACATGCTGGAGGATGCAGCCATACACAGATTTATTTTAAAGTTATTTATTAATATATTATTAAGGCTTATTATTACTAAATTAATGTATTTGTAGAGGGAATGGTCTGGGGTAGGGAACGGGCATAGGTTGGTCAGTGTTGACTTTAGCTAAAGGATTTAGGAATAATTATTAATTATTCTTATCACCCCCCCCCTACCAATTTAATTAAAGTTAATTGTAAAATAATGCTTGAGATTACTGAAGACTTTTTCCTACTTAGAAAAAACCTAAATTAAACACATAAAGAAGTTTATTGGTCCTGATTTAAGTTAAAGGAAGAGGTGCAAAGGTGGTGGTGGGGGGGGGGAGGATACGGGATTTAGAGGTGGAATGAAGAGAGGGAACAGGGGGAGTGGTGAAGGTGAAACAGGGAGGAAGAGTGGGGAACAGGGGGTGCTGTACAGGTGATACAGGGATGGGGATGGGGGAACAGGGGGAGTGGTGCAGATGAAACAGGGATGAAGAGGGAGAAACAGGGGGAGTGGTGCAGGTGAAACAGGGATGAAGAGGGAGAAACAGAGGGAGTGGTGCAGGTGAAACAGGGATGGGGATGGGGGAACAGGGGGAGTGGTGCAGGTGAAACAGGGATGGGGATGGGGAACAGGGGGAGTGGTGCAGGTGAAAGAGGGATGGGGATGGGGGAACATGGGGAGTGGTGCAGGTGAAACAGGGATGCAGAGGGAGAAACAGGGGGGAGTGGTGCAGGTGAAACAGGGATTAAAGGAAAATTGATATAAGTAGATAGATGGATGTTTACATTGATTGCTAAATATATACATTGACGGATAGACGGATGCATAGATGCATCCGTCTATCTGATGGATGGAAAGAGATATGAGTAGATGGATGGATAGACAGAAGAGTTGATGGACGGATAAATGGAATATAAATGTATATAATGATAAATGGTTGGTTTATGGGAAGATAGATTGATGGATTGACAGATATAAGTAGATAGATAGATGGATCCATTGATGGATTCATTTGTGCTTATCTCTTGAGGTTCTTCTTGAGATGATTTCGGGGCTTTAGTGTCCCCGCGGTCCGGTCCTCGATCAGGCCTCCACCCCCAGGAAGCAGCCCGTGACAGCTGACTAACACCCAGGTACCTGTTTTACTGGAAGGTAACAGGGGCACAGGGTGAAAGAAACTCTGCCTATTGTTTCTCGGCGGCGCCCGGAATCGAACCCGGGACCACAGGATCACAAGTCCAGTGTCCAGTGTGCTGTCCGCTCGGCCGACTGGCTCCCCGGTCGGAGGGGAGCCGGTGAACAGGCGAATCAGGTTAAAGAATATCTGTCGATTTGCTATTGCATCAACTGAGATTCGATATGGGACCATTAGGATTATAACCAACGAACTCTCTCCGTTTAGACGGTAGGCCTCCAGTTTGTGTGTGTGTGTGTGTGTGTGTGTGTGTGTGTGTGTGTGTGTGTGTGTGTGTGTGTGTGTGTGTGTGTGTGTGTGTGTGTGTGTGTGTGTGTGTGTGTGTGTGTGTGTGTGTGTGTGTTAGAGAGAAATAGATGTAGTAGATATAAAAAAAAGGAAAAATACATATATTTGATAGGCTGGGTCCAAGAGCTAATAACTCGATTCTGCAGATACATATAGTAAATACAAGGAGAAAATAAATACACACACACACACATTAATTGATAATGGACTGTTTTGTGTGCGTATCCATGTGTACTATTGTCAAGACCGACAGACACGTGAAGCTATGTGTGTGTAAGTGTACCTGTAATTGAACTGACATGTGTACGGTAATTATCTGTATGTGTCCATTTTAAAGGTACACATTAGTGAATGTGTATTTATGTAAATTGATTGACATATGTACGTGTGCGCGCGATTAGTGTTACTTTAATTTATATGGTAACATTTATACGTTTGAATGACATAGTTTCCCATTATTGTCACATTTTTTGTTACATGTCTACTCTTGTCAAGATGGACAGACACGTCCAGCTATGAGTGTTTATGTGTACCAGTAATTGAACTGACATGTGTACTGCAACTATCTGCGTGTGTTCATTTTAAAGGAATATATTAGTGAATGTTTATTTATGTAAATTGATTGGAATATGTATGTGGACGCTCGGTTAGTGTTACTGTAATTTATATGGTTAACGTTTGAATGACATAGTTTCCCCTCATTGTCACATTTTTTGTTACTATTTCGCTGTTCACTCTCACTCTCTCTGAATCCTGTGGACTAATTGTGCTCACGTGTGTTTGTGTAGGGTAGGAGAACCATAGGCTTTTCACACAATAATTTGCAGCTATTTGCTAAGAAACATTTCAAAAGATCATCTATGTTTTTAATAAGTGTTCTTTTTCCTAACATACAAAGTCAATCACACAGTACCTAACCTCAGTCAGAAACACTTTTCTTACTATATCTCGCAACGTCTTTTGCATATATAAACTATCTTAAATAATTAACAATTTTAATTCATAACTGCCAACCCCCCTCCCATCCAAAGCTTTCAAAGCCACCAAACATCATTCCTTTCCCTTAACCTCTCCCAAATTATCTTTTGCACCAATTCACAAACTAGGGGGCTTTATAGCTGAGTGGACGTCGCTCTCGACTCGTAATCGTAGCACATTCGGTCCCACGGTGATGGAACAAACGGAAATCAGCAGAGTTTCTATCATTCTGATGCCCCTGTTACCTAGCAGTAAATATGTACCTGGGCGTTAGACAGCTGTTACGGGCTGCTTCCTGGGTGTGTGTGTGTGGAATGTTTTTTATTAGTTAGTAATAATTGATTGATTGACAGTTGAGAGGCGGGCCGAAAGAGTAGAGCTCAACCCTAGCAAGCACAACTAGGTGAACACAACTAGATAAATACTAACCAACCACGATCTCGACAATCCATTACACACACAAGCCCCCCCCTCACCCCCAACTCCCCAAATCGTTCTACCTAAGTCAATAAAAAATTAAAACAAATCAATTAATTCACCAAAAATACTAACTATAAATAAAGGTACCAAATTTGAGACATACAGCGACTCCAGCGTGGTCTAGTCGGAAGAGAACGTGTTCTCATCTGGATAGATTGCGATCGAGTCTGTCGGAACGGGTGTGTAACTGCAGGGCACAAATATTTGTGTGTCCCCTCCTGTAGCTGCCTCTGTTTCGACAGGTTCCCTGGATAGCTGGAATTAGCCTGGCCCTTGGAAAGTGGGGAAGGGGTGAAATCCGTTAGGGCCCACGGATGGATACCTTGATCCATGGACCTAGAGCAGGTCCAATCACCTGGGATTCGAACCCACGGTGGGAATTAGGGAGGAGATTATGGGAAGGGGGGGGGGGGAAGGATGTTTCCCTGGAACCAAACCTCACATAAACCCGGACACTCACACACACACACACACACACCCTCACCCGAACACTCACAGGGGCACTCACACTCACACACACCCATAGACTGTGATAAGGGAGATCATCTGAGGGGACACAGATGGCCTCCTAGGACCCTACAGGTATAACCGGACACACACGCACCCGGACACTCACAGGCACTCACACACACACACTCGCCCGGACACTCACAGTGATATACACACTCACACACAGACACACCATCCATAGACACAAACTGTGATAAGGGAGACCATCTGAGGGGACACAGATGGCCTCCTGGACACACAAGTATATATCAATATTTAATTTATTATTTATTATTTAATTTTATTAAATAAGTAATCAAATTAATGTTTTTTATAAATTATTATTTTATTAAATTATTAAATAATTATATTAATAAAACAAATTAAATTAAATTTAATAATTAAATATTTATTATTTAATTTACAAATATGACAGATTTTTTTAAATATATATATATATATATATATATATATATATATATATATTATATATATATATATATATATATATATATATATATATATATATATATATATATAATATATATACATTGATTGCTATATATATATATATATATATGCGAACAAGCCTTAATGGTCCCCAAGACTATATGCAACTGAAAACTCACATGCCAGAAGTGACTCGAACCCATACTGCCAGGAGCAATGCAACTGGTATGTACAGGACGCCTTAATCCGCTTGTGTCAATTTTAAAGGAATATATTAGTGAATATTCATGTAAATTGATATATATATATATATATATATATATATATATATATATATATATATATATATATATATATATATATTTTTTTTTTTTTTTTTTTTTTGTTTTAAGTTTGTGAGGGTACCACCTATGGTGCAAATGTGGGGACCCATTGCCTCGGAGAAGAAAATAAAAGTATTCAGAGGAGACCTTGTGGTTCTCACTGAACACTTATATTATCTTCTCCTAGCACCCCCATTCTTTTGTATGTACACATATATATTACTTATTTGTATATATATATATATATATATATATATATATATATATATATATTATATATATATATATATATATATATATAAAGAGAATGTCTGTCTATGTTATGAGGCCACATGCTGGAGGATGCAGCCATACACAGATTTATTTTAAAATTGATTTATTAATATATTATTAAGGCTTATTATTACTAAATTAATGTATTTGTAGAGGGAATGGTCTGGGGTAGGGAACGGGCATAGGTTGGTCAGTGTTGACTTTAGCTAAAGGATTTAGGAATAATTATTAATTATTCTTATCACTCCCCCCCCTACCAATTTAATTAAAGTTAATTGTAAAATAATGCTTGAGATGGCTGAAGACTTTTTCCTACTTAGAAAAAACCTAAATTAAACACATAAAGAAGTTTATTGGTCCTGATTTAAGTTAAAGGAAGAGGTGCAAAGGTGGTGGTGGGGGGGGGGAGGATACGGGATTTAGAGGTGGAATGAAGTGAGGGAACAGGGGGAGTGGTGAAGGTGAAACAGGGAGGAAGAGTGGGGAACAGGGGGTGCTGTACAGGTGATACAGGGATGGGGATGGGGAACAGGGGGAGTGGTGCAGATGAAACAGGGATGAAGAGGGAGAACAGGGGGGAGTGGTGCAGGTGAAACAGGGATGAAGAGGGAGAAACAGAGGGAGTGGTGCAGGTGAACCAGGGATGGGGATGGGGGAACAGGTGGGAGTGGTGCAGGTGAAACAGGGATGGGGATGGGGAACAGGGGGAGTGGTGCAGGTGAAACAGGGATGTGGATGGGGGAACATGGGAGTGGTGCAAGTGAAACAGGGATGCAGAGGGAGAAACAGGGGGGAGTGGTGCAGGTGAAACAGGGATTAAAGGAAAATTGATATAAGTAGATAGATGGATGTTTACATTGATTGCTAAATATATACATTGACGGATAGACGGATGCATAGATGCATCCGTCTATCTGATGGATGGAAAGAGATATGAGTAGATGGATGGATAGACAGAAGAGTTGATGGACGGATAAATGGAATATAAATGTATATAATGATAAATGGTTGGTTTATGGGAAGATAGATTGATGGATTGACAGATATAAGTAGATAGATAGATGGATCCATTGATGGATTCATTTGTGCTTATCTCTTGAGGTTCTTCTTGAGATGATTTCGGGGCTTTAGTGTCCCCGCGGTCCGGTCCTCGACCAGGCCTCCACCCCCAGGAAGCAGCCCGTGACAGCTGACTAACACCCAGGTACCTGTTTTACTGCAAGGTAACAGGGGCACAGGGTGAAAGAAACTCTGCCTATTGTTTCTCGGCGGCGCCCGGAATCGAACCCGGGACCACAGGATCACAAGTCCAGTGTCCAGTGTGCTGTCCGCTCGGCCGACTGGCGCCCCGGTCGGAGGGGAGCCGGTGAACAGGCGAATCAGGTTAAAGAATATCTGTCGATTTGCTATTGCATCAACTGAGATTCGATATGGGACCATTAGGATTATAACCAACGAACTCTCTCCGTTTAGACGGTAGGCCTCCAGTTTGTGTGTGTGTGTGTGTGTGTGTGTGTGTGTGTGTGTGTGTGTGTGTGTGTGTGTGTGTGTGTGTGTGTGTGTGTGTGTGTGTGTGTGTGTGTTAGAGAGAAATAGATGTAGTAGATATAAAAAAAAGGAAAAATACATATATTTGATAGGCGGGGTCCATGAGCTAATAACTCGATTCTGCAGATACATATAGTAAATACAAGGAGAAAATAAATACACACACACACACACATTAATTGATAATGGACTGTTTTGTGTGCGTATCCATGTGTACTATTGTCAAGACCGACAGACACGTGAAGCTATGTGTGTGTAAGTGTACCTGTAATTGAACTGACATGTGTACGGTAATTATCTGTATGTGTCCATTTTAAAGGTACACATTAGTGAATGTGTATTTATGTAAATTGATTGACATATGTACGTGTGCGCGCGATTAGTGTTACTTTAATTTATATGGTTAACATTTATACGTTTGAATGACATAGTTTCCCATTATTGTCACATTTTTTGTTACATGTCTACTATTGTCAAGATGGACAGACACGTCCAGCTATGAGTGTTTATGTGTACCAGTAATTGAACTGACATGTGTACTGCAACTATCTGCGTGTGTTCATTTTAAAGGAATATATTAGTGAATGTTTATTTATGTAAATTGATTGGAATATGTATGTGGACGCTCGGTTAGTGTTACTGTAATTTATATGGTTAACGTTTGAATGACATAGTTTCCCCTCATTGTCACATTTTTTGTTACTATTTCGCTGTTCACTCTCACTCTCTCTGAATCCTGTGGACTAATTGTGCTCACGTGTGTTTGTGTAGGGTAGGAGAACCATAGGCTTTTCACACAATAATTTGCAGCTATTTGCTAAGAAACATTTCAAAAGATCATCTATGTTTTTAATAAGTGTTCTTTTTCCTAACATACAAGTCAATCACACAGTACCTAACCTCAGTCAGAAACACTTTTCTTACTATATCTCGCAACGTCTTTTGCATATATATCCTATCTTAAATAATTAACAATTTTAATTCATAACTGCCAACCCCCCTCCCATCCAAAGCTTTCAAAGCCACCAAACATCATTCCTTTCCCTTAACCTCTCCCAAATTATCTTTTGCACCAATTCACAAACTAGGGGGCTTTATAGCTGAGTGGACGTCGCTCTCGACTCGTAATCGTAGCACATTCGGTCCCACGGTGATGGAACAAACGGAAATCAGCAGAGTTTCTATCATTCTGATGCCCCTGTTACCTAGCAGTAAATATGTACCTGGGCGTTAGACAGCTGTTACGGGCTGCTTCCTGGGTGTGTGTGTGTGGAATGTTTTTTATTAGTTAGTAATAATTGATTGATTGACAGTTGAGAGGCGGGCCGAAAGAGTAGAGCTCAACCCTAGCAAGCACAACTAGGTGAACACAACTAGATAAATACTAACCAACCACGATCTCGACAATCCATTACACACACAAGCCCCCCCCTCACCCCCAACTCCCCAAATCGTTCTACCTAAGTCAATAAAAAATTAAAACAAATCAATTAATTCACCAAAAATACTAACTATAAATAAAGGAACCAAATTTGAGACATACAGCGACTCCAGCGTGGTCTAGTCGGAAGAGAACGTGTTCTCATCTGGATAGATTGCGATCGAGTCTGTCGGAACGGGTGTGTAACTGCAGGGCACAAATATTTGTGTGTCCCCTCCTGTAGCTGCCTCTGTTTCGACAGGTTCCCTGGATAGCTGGAATTAGCCTGGCCCTTGGAAAGTGGGGAAGGGGTGAAATCCGTTATGCCCACGGATGGATACCTTAGATCCATGGACCTAGAGCAGGTCTAATCACCTGGGATTCGAACCCACGGTGGGAATAAGGGAGGAGTTATGGGAAGGGGGGGGGGAAGGATGTTTCCCTGGAACCAAACCTCACATAAACCCGGACACTCACACACACACACACACACACCCTCACCCGAACACTCACAGGGGCACTCACACTCACACACACCCATAGACTGTGATAAGGGAGATCATCTGAGGGGACACAGATGGCCTCCTAGACCCACAGGTATAACCGGACACACACGCACCCGGACACTCACACTCACACACACTCGCCCGGACACTCACAGTGATATACACACTCACACACAGACACACATCCATAGACACAAACTGTGATAAGGGAGACCATCTGAGGGGACACAGATGGCCTCCTGGACACACAAGTATATATCAATATTTAATTTATTATTTATTATTTATTATTTAATTTTATTAAATAAGTAATCAAATTAATGTTTTTTATAAATTATTATTTTATTAAATTATTAAATAATTATATTAATAAAACAAATTAAATTAAATTTAATAATTAAATATTTATTATTTAATTTACAAATATGACAGATTTTTTATATATATATATATATATATATATATATATATATATATATATATATATATATATATATATTGATTGCTATATATATATATATATATATGCGAACAAGCCTTAATGGTCCCCAAGACTATATGCAACTGAAAACTCACATGCCAGAAGTGACTCGAACCCATACTGCCAGGAGCAATGCAACTGGTATGTACAGGACGCCTTAATCCGCTTGTGTCAATTTTAAAGGAATATATTAGTGAATATTCATGTAAATTGATATATATATATATATATATATATATATATATATATATATATATATATATATATATATATATATATATATATATATATATATATATATTTTTTTTTTTTTTTTTTTTAAGTTTGTGAGGGTACCACCTCTGGTGCAAATGTGGGGACCCATAGCCTCGGAGAAGAAAATAAAAAGTATTCAGAGGAGACCTTGTGGTTTCTCACTGAACACTTATATTATCTTCTCCTAGCACCCCCATTCTTTTGTATGTACACATATATATTTACTTTATTTGTATATATATATATATATATATATATATATATATATTATATATATATATATATATATATATAAAGAGAATGTCTGTCTATGTTATGAGGCCACATGCTGGAGGATGCAGCCATACACAGATTTATTTTAAAATTGATTTATTAATATATTATTAAGGCTTATTATTACTAAATTAATGTATTTGTAGAGGGAATGGTCTGGGGTAGGGAACGGGCATAGGTTGGTCAGTGTTGACTTTAGCTAAAGGATTTAGGAATAATTATTAATTATTCTTATCACTCCCCCCCCTACCAATTTAATTAAAGTTAATTGTAAAATAATGCTTGAGATGGCTGAAGACTTTTTCCTACTTAGAAAAAACCTAAATTAAACACATAAAGAAGTTTATTGGTCCTGATTTAAGTTAAAGGAAGAGGTGCAAAGGTGGTGGTGGGGGGGGGGGAGGATACGGGATTTAGAGGTGGAATGAAGTGAGGGAACAGGGGGAGTGGTGAAGGTGAAACAGGGAGGAAGAGTGGGGAACAGGGGGTGCTGTACAGGTGATGACAGGGATGGGGATGGGGAACAGGGGGAGTGGTGCAGATGAAACAGGGATGAAGAGGGAGAAACAGGGGGGAGTGGTGCAGGTGAAACAGGGATGAAGAGGGAGAAACAGAGGGAGTGGTGCAGGTGAACCAGGGATGGGGATGGGGGAACAGGGGGAGTGGTGCAGGTGAAACAGGGATGGGGATGGGGAACAGGGGGAGTGGTGCAGGTGAAACAGGGATGTGGATGGGGGAACATGGGGAGTGGTGCAAGTGAAACAGGGATGCAGAGGGAGAAACAGGGGGGAGTGGTGCAGGTGAAACAGGGATTAAAGGAAAATTGATATAAGTAGATAGATGGATGTTTACATTGATTGCTAAATATATACATTGACGGATAGACGGATGCATAGATGCATCCGTCTATCTGATGGATGGAAAGAGATATGAGTAGATGGATGGATAGACAGAAGAGTTGATGGACGGATAAATGGAATATAAATGTATATAATGATAAATGGTTGGTTTATGGGAAGATAGATTGATGGATTGACAGATATAAGTAGATAGATAGATGGATCCATTGATGGATTCATTTGTGCTTATCTCTTGAGGTTCTTCTTGAGATGATTTCGGGGCTTTAGTGTCCCCGCGGTCCGGTCCTCGACCAGGCCTCCACCCCCAGGAAGCAGCCCGTGACAGCTGACTAACACCCAGGTACCTGTTTTACTGCAAGGTAACAGGGGCACAGGGTGAAAGAAACTCTGCCTATTGTTTCTCGGCGGCGCCCGGAATCGAACCCGGGACCACAGGATCACAAGTCCAGTGTCCAGTGTGCTGTCCGCTCGGCCGACTGGCGCCCCGGTCGGAGGGGAGCCGGTGAACAGGCGAATCAGGTTAAAGAATATCTGTCGATTTGCTATTGCATCAACTGAGATTCGATATGGGACCATTAGGATTATAACCAACGAACTCTCTCCGTTTAGACGGTAGGCCTCCAGTTTGTGTGTGTGTGTGTGTGTGTGTGTGTGTGTGTGTGTGTGTGTGTGTGTGTGTGTGTGTGTGTGTGTGTGTGTGTGTGTGTGTGTAGAGAGAAATAGATGTAGTAGATATAAAAAAAAGGAAAAATACATATATTTGATAGGCGGGGTCCATGAGCTAATAACTCGATTCTGCAGATACATATAGTAAATACAAGGAGAAAATAAATACACACACACACACATTAATTGATAATGGACTGTTTTGTGTGCGTATCCATGTGTACTATTGTCAAGACCGACAGACACGTGAAGCTATGTGTGTGTAAGTGTACCTGTAATTGAACTGACATGTGTACGGTAATTATCTGTATGTGTCCATTTTAAAGGTACACATTAGTGAATGTGTATTTATGTAAATTGATTGACATATGTACGTGTGCGCGCGATTAGTGTTACTTTAATTTATATGGTTAACATTTATACGTTTGAATGACATAGTTTCCCATTATTGTCACATTTTTTGTTACATGTCTACTATTGTCAAGATGGACAGACACGTCCAGCTATGAGTGTTTATGTGTACCAGTAATTGAACTGACATGTGTACTGCAACTATCTGCGTGTGTTCATTTTAAAGGAATATATTAGTGAATGTTTATTTATGTAAATTGATTGGAATATGTATGTGGACGCTCGGTTAGTGTTACTGTAATTTATATGGTTAACGTTTGAATGACATAGTTTCCCCTCATTGTCACATTTTTTGTTACTATTTCGCTGTTCACTCTCACTCTCTCTGAATCCTGTGGACTAATTGTGCTCACGTGTGTTTGTGTAGGGTAGGAGAACCATAGGCTTTTCACACAATAATTTGCAGCTATTTGCTAAGAAACATTTCAAAAGATCATCTATGTTTTTAATAAGTGTTCTTTTTCCTAACATACAAGTCAATCACACAGTACCTAACCTCAGTCAGAAACACTTTTCTTACTATATCTCGCAACGTCTTTTGCATATATATCCTATCTTAAATAATTAACAATTTTAATTCATAACTGCCAACCCCCCTCCCATCCAAAGCTTTCAAAGCCACCAAACATCATTCCTTTCCCTTAACCTCTCCCAAATTATCTTTTGCACCAATTCACAAACTAGGGGGCTTTATAGCTGAGTGGACGTCGCTCTCGACTCGTAATCGTAGCACATTCGGTCCCACGGTGATGGAACAAACGGAAATCAGCAGAGTTTCTATCATTCTGATGCCCCTGTTACCTAGCAGTAAATATGTACCTGGGCGTTAGACAGCTGTTACGGGCTGCTTCCTGGGTGTGTGTGTGTGGAATGTTTTTTATTAGTTAGTAATAATTGATTGATTGACAGTTGAGAGGCGGGCCGAAAGAGTAGAGCTCAACCCTAGCAAGCACAACTAGGTGAACACAACTAGATAAATACTAACCAACCACGATCTCGACAATCCATTACACACACAAGCCCCCCCCTCACCCCCAACTCCCCAAATCGTTCTACCTAAGTCAATAAAAAATTAAAACAAATCAATTAATTCACCAAAAATACTAACTATAAATAAAGGAACCAAATTTGAGACATACAGCGACTCCAGCGTGGTCTAGTCGGAAGAGAACGTGTTCTCATCTGGATAGATTGCGATCGAGTCTGTCGGAACGGGTGTGTAACTGCAGGGCACAAATATTTGTGTGTCCCCTCCTGTAGCTGCCTCTGTTTCGACAGGTTCCCTGGATAGCTGGAATTAGCCTGGCCCTTGGAAAGTGGGGAAGGGGTGAAATCCGTTGGGCCCACGGATGGATACCTTGGATCCATGGACCTAGAGCAGGTCTAATCACCTGGGATTCGAACCCACGGTGGGAATAAGGGAGGAGATATGGGAAGGGGGGGGGAAGGATGTTTCCCTGGAACCAAACCTCACATAAACCCGGACACTCACACACACACACACACACACACCCTCACCCGAACACTCACAGGGGCACTCACACTCACACACACCATAGACTGTGATAAGGGAGATCATCTGAGGGGACACAGATGGCCTCCTGGACCCACAGGTATAACCGGACACACACGCACCCGGACACTCACACTCACACACACTCGCCCGGACACTCACAGTGATATACACACTCACACACAGACACACATCCATAGACACAAACTGTGATAAGGGAGACCATCTGAGGGGACACAGATGGCCTCCTGGACACACAAGTATATATCAATATTTAATTTATTATTTATTATTTATTATTTAATTTTATTAAATAAGTAATCAAATTAATGTTTTTTATAAATTATTATTTTATTAAATTATTAAATAATTATATTAATAAAACAAATTAAATTAAATTTAATAATTAAATATTTATTATTTAATTTACAAATATGACAGATTTTTTAAATATATATATATATATATATATATATATATATATATATATATATATATATATATATATATATATATATATATATATATATATATATATATATATATATTGATTGCTATATATATATATATATATATATATATATATATAGCGAACAAGCCTTAATGGTCCCCAAGACTATATGCAACTGAAAACTCACATGCCAGAAGTGACTCGAACCCATACTGCCAGGAGCAATGCAACTGGTATGTACAGGACGCCTTAATCCGCTTGTGTCAATTTTAAAGGAATATATTAGTGAATATTCATGTAAATAGATATATATATATATATATATATATATATATATATATATATATATATATATATATATATATATATATATATTATATATATATATTTTATATTTTTTTTTTTTTTTTAAGTTTGTGAGGGTACCACCTCTGGTGCAAATGTGGGGACCCATAGCCTCGGAGAAGAAAATAAAAAGTATTCAGAGGAGACCTTGTGGTTTCTCACTGAACACTTATATTATCTTCTCCTAGCACCCCCATTCTTTTGTATGTACACATATATATTTACTTTATTTGTATATATATATATATATATATATATATATATATATATATATATATATATATATATATATATATATATATATATATGAGAATGTCTGTCTATGTTATGAGGCCACATGCTGGAGGATGCAGCCATACACAGATTTATTTTAAAATTGATTTATTAATATATTATTAAGGCTTATTATTACTAAATTAATGTATTTGTAGAGGGAATGGTCTGGGGTAGGGAACGGGCATAGGTTGGTCAGTGTTGACTTTAGCTAAAGGATTTAGGAATAATTATTAATTATTCTTATCACTCCCCCCCCCCTACCAATTTAATTAAAGTTAATTGTAAAATAATGCTTGAGATGGCTGAAGACTTTTTCCTACTTAGAAAAAAACTAAATTAAACACATAAAGAAGTTTATTGGTCCTGATTTAAGTTAAAGGAAGAGGTGCAAAGGTGGTGGTGGGGGGGGGAGGATACGGGATTTAGAGGTGGAATGAAGTGAGGGAACAGGGGGAGTGGTGAAGGTGAAACAGGGAGGAAGAGTGGGGAACAGGGGGTGCTGTACAGGTGATACAGGGATGGGGATGGGGAACAGGGGGAGTGGTGCAGATGAAACAGGGATGAAGAGGGAGAAACAGGGGGGAGTGGTGCAGGTGAAACAGGGATGAAGAGGGAGAAACAGAGGGAGTGGTGCAGGTGAACCAGGGATGGGGATGGGGGAACAGGGGGAGTGGTGCAGGTGAAACAGGGATGGGGATGGGGAACAGGGGTGGTGCAGGTGAAACAGGGATGTGGATGGGGGAACATGGGGAGTGGTGCAAGTGAAACAGGGATGCAGAGGGAGAAACAGGGGGGAGTGGTGCAGGTGAAACAGGGATTAAAGGAAAATTGATATAAGTAGATAGATGGATGTTTACATTGATTGCTAAATATATACATTGACGGATAGACGGATGCATAGATGCATCCGTCTATCTGATGGATGGAAAGAGATATGAGTAGATGGATGGATAGACAGAAGAGTTGATGGACGGATAAATGGAATATAAATGTATATAATGATAAATGGTTGGTTTATGGGAAGATAGATTGATGGATTGACAGATATAAGTAGATAGATAGATGGATCCATTGATGGATTCATTTGTGCTTATCTCTTGAGGTTCTTCTTGAGATGATTTCGGGGCTTTAGTGTCCCCGCGGTCCGGTCCTCGACCAGGCCTCCACCCCCAGGAAGCAGCCCGTGACAGCTGACTAACACCCAGGTACCTGTTTTACTGCAAGGTAACAGGGGCACAGGGTGAAAGAAACTCTGCCTATTGTTTCTCGGCGGCGCCCGGAATCGAACCCGGGACCACAGGATCACAAGTCCAGTGTCCAGTGTGCTGTCCGCTCGGCCGACTGGCGCCCCGGTGGAGGGGAGCCGGTGAACAGGCAATCAGGTTAAAGAATATCTGTCGATTTGCTATTGCATCAACTGAGATTCGATATGGGACCATTAGGATTATAACCAACGAACTCTCTCCGTTTAGACGGTAGGCCTCCAGTTTGTGTGTGTGTGTGTGTGTGTGTGTGTGTGTGTGTGTGTGTGTGTGGTGTGTGTGTGTGTGTGTGTGTGTGTGTGTGTGTGTGTTAGAGAGAAATAGATGTAGTAGATATAAAAAAAAGGAAAAATACATATATTTGATAGGCGGGGTCCATGAGCTAATAACTCGATTCTGCAGATACATATAGTAAATACAAGGATAAAATAAATACACACACACACACATTAATTGATAATGGACTGTTTTGTGTGCGTATCCATGTGTACTATTGTCAAGACCGACAGACACGTGAAGCTATGTGTATGTAAGTGTACCTGTAACTGAACTGACATGTGTACGGTAATTATCTGTATGTGTCCATTTTAAAGGTACACATTAGTGAATGTGTATTTAAGTAAATTGATTGACATATGTACGTGTGCGCGCGATTAGTGTTACTTTAATTTATATGGTTAACATTTATACGTTTGAATGACATAGTTTCCCATTATTGTCACATTTTTTGTTACATGTCTACTATTGTCAAGATGGACAGACACGTCCAGCTATGAGTGTTTATGTGTACCAGTAATTGAACTGACATGTGTACTGCAATATGCGTGTGTTCATTTTAAAGGAATATATTAGTGAATGTTTATTTATGTAAATTGATTGGAATATGTATGTGGACGCTCGGTTAGTGTTACTGTAATTTATATGGTTAACGTTTGAATGACATAGTTTCCCCTCATTGTCACATTTTTTGTTACTATTTCGCTGTTCACTCTCACTCTCTCTGAATCCTGTGGACTAATTGTGCTCACGTGTGTTTGTGTAGGGTAGGAGAACCATAGGCTTTTCACACAATAATTTGCAGCTATTTGCTAAGAAACATTTCAAAAGATCATCTATGTTTTTAATAAGTGTTCTTTTTCCTAACATACAAGTCAATCACACAGTACCTAACCTCAGTCAGAAACACTTTTCTTACTATATCTCGCAACGTCTTTTGCATATATATCCTATCTTAAATAATTAACAATTTTAATTCATAACTGCCAACCCCCCTCCCATCCAAAGCTTTCAAAGCCACCAAACATCATTCCTTTCCCTTAACCTCTCCCAAATTATCTTTTGCACCAATTCACAAACTAGGGGGCTTTATAGCTGAGTGGACGTCGCTCTCGACTCGTAATCGTAGCACATTCGGTCCCACGGTGATGGAACAAACGGAAATCAGCAGAGTTTCTATCATTCTGATGCCCCTGTTACCTAGCAGTAAATATGTACCTGGGCGTTAGACAGCTGTTACGGGCTGCTTCCTGGGTGTGTGTGTGTGGAATGTTTTTTATTAGTTAGTAATAATTGATTGATTGACAGTTGAGAGGCGGGCCGAAAGAGTAGAGCTCAACCCTAGCAAGCACAACTAGGTGAACACAACTAGATAAATACTAACCAACCACGATCTCGACAATCCATTACACACACAAGCCCCCCCCTCACCCCCAACTCCCCAAATCGTTCTACCTAAGTCAATAAAAAATTAAAACAAATCAATTAATTCACCAAAAATACTAACTATAAATAAAGGTACCAAATTTGAGACATACAGCGACTCCAGCGTGGTCTAGTCGGAAGAGAACGTGTTCTCATCTGGATAGATTGCGATCGAGTCTGTCGGAACGGGTGTGTAACTGCAGGGCACAAATATTTGTGTGTCCCCTCCTGTAGCTGCCTCTGTTTCGACAGGTTCCCTGGATAGCTGGAATTAGCCTGGCCCTTGGAAAGTGGGGAAGGGGTGAAATCCGTTGGGCCCACGGATGGATACCTTGGATCCATGGACCTAGAGCAGGTCTAATCACCTGGGATTCGAACCCACGGTGGGAATAAGGGAGGAGATATGGGAAGGGGGGGGGGAAGGATGTTTCCCTGGAACCAAACCTCACATAAACCCGGACACTCACACACACACACACACACCCCTCACCCGAACACTCACAGGGGCACTCACACTCACACACACCCATAGACTGTGATAAGGGAGATCATCTGAGGGGACACAGATGGCCTCCTGGACCCACAGGTATAACCGGACACACACGCACCCGGACACTCACACTCACACACACTCGCCCGGACACTCACAGTGATATACACACTCACACACAGACACACATCCATAGACACAAACTGTGATAAGGGAGACCATCTGAGGGGACACAGATGGCCTCCTGGACACACAAGTATATATCAATATTTAATTTATTATTTATTATTTATTATTTAATTTTATTAAATAAGTAATCAAATTAATGTTTTTTATAAATTATTATTTTATTAAATTATTAAATAATTATATTAATAAAACAAATTAAATTAAATTTAATAATTAAATATTTATTATTTAATTTACAAATATGACAGATTTTTTAAATATATATTATATATATATATATATATATATATACATTGATTGCTATATATATATTAATATATATATATATATATATATATATATATATATATATATATATATATATATATATATATATGCGAAAAAGCCTTAATGGTCCCCAAGACTATATGCAACTGAAAACTCACATGCCAGAAGTGACTCGAACCCATACTGCCAGGAGCAATGCAACTGGTATGTACAGGACGCCTTAATCCGCTTGTGTCAATTTTAAAGGAATATATTAGTGAATATTCATGTAAATAGATATATATATATATATATATATTATATATATATATATATATATATATATATATATATATATATATATATATATATATATTTTATATTTTTTTTTTTTTTAAGTTTGTGAGGGTACCACCTCTGGTGCAAATGTGGGGACCCATAGCCTCGGAGAAGAAAATAAAAAGTATTCAGAGGAGACCTTGTGGTTTCTCACTGAACACTTATATTATCTTCTCCTAGCACCCCCATTCTTTTGTATGTACACATATATATTTACTTTATTTGTATATATGTATATATATATATATATATTATATATATATATATCTGAAAACTCACACCCCAGAAGTGACTCGAACCCATACTCCCACAACTGGTATGTACAGGGACGCCTTAATCCGCTTGACCATCACGACCGGACATAAGGAAGTGATAGCCGAGGCTATATGAACCACTTCCCCGCCGGCACTCGGATGGTAATCTTGGGCATAGCATTTTATCAAATCACCTCATTCTTTGGGGCACACGTGAGGTATGTACGTCCCTGTACATACCAGTTGTGGGAGTATGGGTTCGAGTCACTTCTGGGGTGTGAGTTTTCAGTTGTATATAGTCCTGGGGACCATTCAGGCTTGTTTGCATATATATATATATATATATATATATATATATATATATATATATATAAAGAGAATGTCTGTCTATGTTATGAGGCCACATGCTGGAGGATGCAGCCATACACAGATTTATTTTAAAATTGATTTATTAATATATTATTAAGGCTTATTATTACTAAATTAATGTATTTGTAGAGGGAATGGTCTGGGGTAGGGAACGGGCATAGGTTGGTCAGTGTTGACTTTAGCTAAAGGATTTAGGAATAATTATTAATTATTCTTATCACTCCCCCCCCCCCTACCAATTTAATTAAAGTTAATTGTAAAATAATGCTTGAGATGGCTGAAGACTTTTTCCTACTCAGAAAAAAACTAAATTAAACACATAAAGAAGTTTATTGGTCCTGATTTAAGTTAAAGGAAGAGGTGCAAAGGTGGTTGTGGGGGGGGGGGAGGATACGGGATTTAGAGGTGGAATGAAGTGAGGGAACAGGGGGAGTGGTGAAGGTGAAACAGGGAGGAAGAGTGGGGAACAGGGGGTGCTGTACAGGTGATACAGGGATGGGGATGGGGAACAGGGGGAGTGGTGCAGATGAAACAGGGATGAAGAGGGAGAAACAGGGGGGAGTGGTGCAGGTGAAACAGGGATGAAGAGGGAGAAACAGAGGGAGTGGTGCAGGTGAACCAGGGATGGGGATGGGGGAACAGGGGGAGTGGTGCAGGTGAAACAGGGATGGGGATGGGGAACAGGGGGAGTGGTGCAGGTGAAACAGGGATGTGGATGGGGGAACATGGGGAGTGGTGCAAGTGAAACAGGGATGCAGAGGGAGAAACAGGGGGGAGTGGTGCAGGTGAAACAGGGATTAAAGGAAAATTGATATAAGTAGATAGATGGATGTTTACATTGATTGCTAAATATATACATTGACGGATAGACGGATGCATAGATGCATCCGTCTATCTGATGGATGGAAAGAGATATGAGTAGATGGATGGATAGACAGAAGAGTTGATGGACGGATAAATGGAATATAAATGTATATAATGATAAATGGTTGGTTTATGGGAAGATAGATTGATGGATTGACAGATATAAGTAGATAGATAGATGGATCCATTGATGGATTCATTTGTGCTTATCTCTTGAGGTTCTTCTTGAGATGATTTCGGGGCTGTAGTGTCCCCGCGGTCCGGTCCTCGACCAGGCCTCCACCCCCAGGAAGCAGCCCGTGACAGCTGACTAACACCCAGGTACCTGTTTTACTGCAAGGTAACAGGGGCACAGGGTGAAAGAAACTCTGCCTATTGTTTCTCGGCGGCGCCCGGAATCGAACCCGGGACCACAGGATCACAAGTCCAGTGTCCAGTGTGCTGTCCGCTCGGCCGACTGGCGCCCTGGTCGGAGGGGAGCCGGTGAACAGGCGAATCAGGTTAAAGAATATCTGTCGATTTGCTATTGCATCAACTGAGATTCGATATGGGACCATTAGGATTATAACCAACGAACTCTCTCCGTTTAGACGGTAGGCCTCCAGTTTGTGTGTGTGTGTGTGTGTGTGTGTGTGTGTGTGTGTGTGTGTGTGTGTGTGTGTGTGTGTGTGTGTGTGTGTGTGTGTGTGTGTGTGTGTGTTAGAGAGAAATAGATGTAGTAGATATAAAAAAAAGGAAAAATACATATATTTGATAGGCGGGGTCCATGAGCTAATAACTCGATTCTGCAGATACATATAGTAAATACAAGGATAAAATAAATACACACACACACACACATTAATTGATAATGGACTGTTTTGTGTGCGTATCCATGTGTACTATTGTCAAGACCGACAGACACGTGAAGCTATGTGTATGTAAGTGTACCTGTAACTGAACTGACATGTGTACGGTAATTATCTGTATGTGTCCATTTTAAAGGTACACATTAGTGAATGTGTATTTAAGTAAATTGATTGACATATGTACGTGTGCGCGCGATTAGTGTTACTTTAATTTATATGGTTAACATTTATACGTTTGAATGACATAGTTTCCCATTATTGTCACATTTTTTGTTACATGTCTACTATTGTCAAGATGGACAGACACGTCCAGCTATGAGTGTTTATGTGTACCAGTAATTGAACTGACATGTGTACTGCAACTATCTGCGTGTGTTCATTTTAAAGGAATATATTAGTGAATGTTTATTTATGTAAATTGATTGGAATATGTATGTGGACGCTCGGTTAGTGTTACTGTAATTTATATGGTTAACGTTTGAATGACATAGTTTCCCCTCATTGTCACATTTTTGTTACTATTTCGCTGTTCACTCTCACTCTCTCTGAATCCTGTGGACTAATTGTGCTCACGTGTGTTTGTGTAGGGTAGGAGAACCATAGGCTTTTCACACAATAATTTACAGCTATTTGCTAAGAAACATTTCAAAAGATCATCTATGTTTTTAATAAGTGTTCTTTTTCCTAACATACAAGTCAATCACACAGTACCTAACCTCAGTCAGAAACACTTTTCTTACTATATCTCGCAACGTCTTTTGCATATATATCCTATCTTAAATAATTAACAATTTTAATTCATAACTGCCAACCCCCCTCCCATCCAAAGCTTTCAAAGCCACCAAACATCATTCCTTTCCCTTAACCTCTCCCAAATTATCTTTTGCACAAATTCACAAACTAGGGGGCTTTATAGCTGAGTGGACGTCGCTCTCGACTCGTAATCGTAGCACATTCGGTCCCACGGTGATGGAACAAACGGAAATCAGCAGAGTTTCTATCATTCTGATGCCCCTGTTACCTAGCAGTAAATATGTACCTGGGCGTTAGACAGCTGTTACGGGCTGCTTCCTGGGTGTGTGTGTGTGGAATGTTTTTTATTAGTTAGTAATAATTGATTGATTGACAGTTGAGAGGCGGGCCGAAAGAGTAGAGCTCAACCCTAGCAAGCACAACTAGGTGAACACAACTAGATAAATACTAACCAACCACGATCTCGACAATCCATTACACACACAAGCCCCCCCCTCACCCCCAACTCCCCAAATCGTTCTACCTAAGTCAATAAAAAATTAAAACAAATCAATTAATTCACCAAAAATACTAACTATAAATAAAGGTACCAAATTTGAGACATACAGCGACTCCAGCGTGGTCTAGTCGGAAGAGAACGTGTTCTCATCTGGATAGATTGCGATCGAGTCTGTCGGAACGGGTGTGTAACTGCAGGGCACAAATATTTGTGTGTCCCCTCCTGTAGCTGCCTCTGTTTCGACAGGTTCCCTGGATAGCTGGAATTAGCCTGGCCCTTGGAAAGTGGGGAAGGGGTGAAATCCGTTGGGCCCACGGATGGATACCTTGGATCCATGGACCTAGAGCAGGTCTAATCACCTGGGATTCGAACCCACGGTGGGAATAAGGGAGGAGATATGGGAAGGGGGGGGGGGGGAAGGATGTTTCCCTGGAACCAAACCTCACATAAACCCGGACACTCACACACACACACACACACACCCTCACCCGAACACTCACAGGGGCACTCACACTCACACACACCCATAGACTGTGATAAGGGAGATCATCTGAGGGGACACAGATGGCCTCCTGGACCCACAGGTATAACCGGACACACACGCACCCGGACACTCACACTCACACACACTCGCCCGGACACTCACAGTGATATACACACTCACACACAGACACACATCCATAGACACAAACTGTGATAAGGGAGACCATCTGAGGGGACACAGATGGCCTCCTGGACACACAAGTATATATCAATATTTAATTTATTATTTATTATTTATTATTTAATTTTTTAAATAAGTAATCAAATTAATGTTTTTTATAAATTATTATTTTATTAAATTATTAAATAATTATATTAATAAAACAAATTAAATTAAATTTAATAATTAAATATTTATTATTTAATTTACAAATATGACAGATTTTTTAAATATATATATTATATATATATATATATATACATTGATTGCTATATATATATATATAATATATATATATATATATATATATATATATATATATATATATATATATATATGCGAAAAAGCCTTAATGGTCCCCAAGACTATATGCAACTGAAAACTCACATGCCAGAAGTGACTCGAACCCATACTGCCAGGAGCAATGCAACTGGTATGTACAGGACGCCTTAATCCGCTTGTGTCAATTTTAAAGGAATATATTAGTGAATATTCATGTAAATAGATATATATATATATATATATATATATATATATATATATATATATATATATATAATAATATATATTATATATATATATTTTTATTTTTTTTTTTTTTTAAGTTTGTGAGGGTACCACCTCTGGTGCAAATGTGGGGACCCATAGCCTCGGAGAAGAAAATAAAAAGTATTCAGAGGAGACCTTGTGGTTTCTCACTGAACACTTATATTATCTTCTCCTAGCACCCCCATTCTTTTGTATGTACACATATATATTACTTTATTTGTATATATGTATATATATATATATATATATATATATATATATATCTGAAAACTCACACCCCAGAAGTGACTCGAACCCATACTCCCACAACTGGTATGTACAGGGACGCCTTAATCCGCTTGACCATCACGACCGGACATAAGGAAGTGATAGCCGAGGCTATATGAACCACTTCCCCGCCGGCACTCGGATGGTAATCTTGGGCATAGCATTTTATCAAATCACCTCATTCTTTGGGCACACGTGAGGTATGTACGTCCCTGTACATACCAGTTGTGGGAGTATGGGTTCGAGTCACTTCTGGGGTGTGAGTTTTCAGTTGTATATAGTCCTGGGGACCATTCAGGCTTGTTTGCATATATATATATATATATATATATATATATATATATATATATATATATATATATAAGAGAATGTCTGTCTATGTTATGAGGCCACATGCTGGAGGATGCAGCCATACACAGATTTATTTTAAAATTGATTTATTAATATATTATTAAGGCTTATTATTACTAAATTAATGTATTTGTAGAGGGAATGGTCTGGGGTAGGGAACGGGCATAGGTTGGTCAGTGTTGACTTTAGCTAAAGGATTTAGGAATAATTATTAATTATTCTTATCACTCCCCCCCCCCCTACCAATTTAATTAAAGTTAATTGTAAAATAATGCTTGAGATGGCTGAAGACTTTTTCCTACTTAGAAAAAAACTAAATTAAACACATAAAGAAGTTTATTGGTCCTGATTTAAGTTAAAGGAAGAGGTGCAAAGGTGGTTGTGGGGGGGGGAGGATACGGGATTTAGAGGTGGAATGAAGTGAGGGAACAGGGGGAGTGGTGAAGGTGAAACAGGGAGGAAGAGTGGGGAACAGGGGGTGCTGTACAGGTGATACAGGGATGGGGATGGGGAACAGGGGGAGTGGTGCAGATGAAACAGGGATGAAGAGGGAGAAACAGGGGGGTGGTGCAGGTGAAACAGGGATGAAGAGGGAGAAACAGAGGGAGTGGTGCAGGTGAACCAGGGATGGGGATGGGGGAACAGGGGGAGTGGTGCAGGTGAAACAGGGATGGGGATGGGGAACAGGGGGAGTGGTGCAGGTGAAACAGGGATGTGGATGGGGGAACATGGGGAGTGGTGCAAGTGAAACAGGGATGCAGAGGGAGAAACAGGGGGGAGTGGTGCAGGTGAAACAGGGATTAAAGGAAAATTGATATAAGTAGATAGATGGATGTTTACATTGATTGCTAAATATATACATTGACGGATAGACGGATGCATAGATGCATCCGTCTATCTGATGGATGGAAAGAGATATGAGTAGATGGATGGATAGACAGAAGAGTTGATGGACGGATAAATGGAATATAAATGTATATAATGATAAATGGTTGGTTTATGGGAAGATAGATTGATGGATTGACAGATATAAGTAGATAGATAGATGGATCCATTGATGGATTCATTTGTGCTTATCTCTTGAGGTTCTTCTTGAGAATTTCGGGCTGTAGTGTCCCCGCGGTCCGGTCCTCACCAGGCCTCCACCCCCAGGAAGCAGCCCGTGACAGCTGACTAACACCCAGGTACCTGTTTTACTGCAAGGTAACAGGGGCACAGGGTGAAAGAAACTCTGCCTATTGTTTCTCGGCGGCGCCCGGAATCGAACCCGGGACCACAGGATCACAAGTCCAGTGTCCAGTGTGCTGTCCGCTCGGCCGACTGGCGCCCTGGTCGGAGGGGAGCCGGTGAACAGGCGAATCAGGTTAAAGAATATCTGTCGATTTGCTATTGCATCAACTGAGATTCGATATGGGACCATTAGGATTATAACCAACGAACTCTCTCCGTTTAGACGGTAGGCCTCCAGTTTGTGTGTGTGTGTGTGTGTGTGTGTGTGTGTGTGTGTGTGTGTGTGTGTGTGTGTGTGTGTGTGTGTGTGTGTGTGTGTGTGTGTGTGTGTGTGTGTGTTAGAGAGAAATAGATGTAGTAGATATAAAAAAAAGGAAAATACATATATTTGATAGGCGGGGTCCATGAGCTAATAACTCGATTCTGCAGATACATATAGTAAATACAAGGATAAAATAAATACACACACACACACACATTAATTGATAATGGACTGTTTTGTGTGCGTATCCATGTGTACTATTGTCAAGACCGACAGACACGTGAAGCTATGTGTATGTAAGTGTACCTGTAATGAACTGACATGTGTACGGTAATTATCTGTATGTGTCCATTTTAAAGGTACACATTAGTGAATGTGTATTTAAGTAAATTGATTGACATATGTACGTGTGCGCGCGATTAGTGTTACTTTAATTTATATGGTTAACATTTATACGTTTGAATGACATAGTTTCCCATTATTGTCACATTTTTTGTTACATGTCTACTATTGTCAAGATGGACAGACACGTCCAGCTATGAGTGTTTATGTGTACCAGTAATTGAACTGACATGTGTACTGCAACTATCTGCGTGTGTTCATTTTAAAGGAATATATTAGTGAATGTTTATTTATGTAAATTGATTGGAATATGTATGTGGACGCTCGGTTAGTGTTACTGTAATTTATATGGTTAACGTTTGAATGACATAGTTTCCCCTCATTGTCACATTTTTTGTTACTATTTCGCTGTTCACTCTCACTCTCTCTGAATCCTGTGGACTAATTGTGCTCACGTGTGTTTGTGTAGGGTAGGAGAACCATAGGCTTTTCACACAATAATTTACAGCTATTTGCTAAGAAACATTTCAAAAGATCATCTATGTTTTTAATAAGTGTTCTTTTTCCTAACATACAAGTCAATCACACAGTACCTAACCTCAGTCAGAAACACTTTTCTTACTATATCTCGCAACGTCTTTTGCATATATATCCTATCTTAAATAATTAACAATTTTAATTCATAACTGCCAACCCCCCTCCCATCCAAAGCTTTCAAAGCCACCAAACATCATTCCTTTCCCTTAACCTCTCCCAAATTATCTTTTGCACAAATTCACAAACTAGGGGGCTTTATAGCTGAGTGGACGTCGCTCTCGACTCGTAATCGTAGCACATTCGGTCCCACGGTGATGGAACAAACGGAAATCAGCAGAGTTTCTATCATTCTGATGCCCCTGTTACCTAGCAGTAAATATGTACCTGGGCGTTAGACAGCTGTTACGGGCTGCTTCCTGGGTGTGTGTGTGTGGAATGTTTTTATTAGTTAGTAATAATTGATTGATTGACAGTTGAGAGGCGGGCCGAAAGAGTAGAGCTCAACCCTAGCAAGCACAACTAGGTGAACACAACTAGATAAATACTAACCAACCACGATCTCGACAATCCATTACACACACAAGCCCCCCCCTCACCCCCAACTCCCCAAATCGTTCTACCTAAGTCAATAAAAAATTAAAACAAATCAATTAATTCACCAAAAATACTAACTATAAATAAAGGTACCAAATTTGAGACATACAGCGACTCCAGCGTGGTCTAGTCGGAAGAGAACGTGTTCTCATCTGGATAGATTGCGATCGAGTCTGTCGGAACGGGTGTGTAACTGCAGGGCACAAATATTTGTGTGTCCCCTCCTGTAGCTGCCTCTGTTTCGACAGGTTCCCTGGATAGCTGGAATTAGCCTGGCCCTTGGAAAGTGGGGAAGGGGTGAAATCCGTTGGGCCCACGGATGGATACCTTGGATCCATGGACCTAGAGCAGGTCTAATCACCTGGGATTCGAACCCACGGTGGGAATAAGGGAGGAGATATGGGAAGGGGGGGGGGGGAAGGATGTTTCCCTGGAACCAAACCTCACATAAACCCGGACACTCACACACACACACACACACACCCTCACCCGAACACTCACAGGGGCACTCACACTCACACACACCCATAGACTGTGATAAGGGAGATCATCTGAGGGGACACAGATGGCCTCCTGGACCCACAGGTATAACCGGACACACACGCACCCGGACACTCACACTCACACACACTCGCCCGGACACTCACAGTGATATACACACTCACACACAGACACACATCCATAGACACAAACTGTGATAAGGGAGACCATCTGAGGGACACAGATGGCCTCCTGGACACACAAGTATATATCAATATTTAATTTATTATTTATTATTTATTATTTAATTTTATTAAATAAGTAATCAAATTAATGTTTTTTATAAATTATTATTTTATTAAATTATTAAATAATTATATTAATAAAACAAATTAAATTAAATTTAATAATTAAATATTTATTATTTAATTTACAAATATGACAGATTTTTTAAATATATATTATATATATATATATATATATATACATTGATTGCTATATATATATATATATATATATATATATATATATATATTATATATATATATATATATATATATATATGCGAAAAAGCCTTAATGGTCCCCAAGACTATATGCAACTGAAAACTCACATGCCAGAAGTGACTCGAACCCATACTGCCAGGAGCAATGCAACTGGTATGTACAGGACGCCTTAATCCGCTTGTGTCAATTTTAAAGGAATATATTAGTGAATATTCATGTAAATAGATATATATATATATATATATATATATATATATATATATATATATATATATATATATATATATATATATATATATATATATATTTTTATTTTTTTTTTTTTTTAAGTTTGTGAGGGTACCACCTCTGGTGCAAATGTGGGGACCCATAGCCTCGGAGAAGAAAATAAAAAGTATTCAGAGGAGACCTTGTGGTTTCTCACTGAACACTTATATTATCTTCTCCTAGCACCCCCATTCTTTTGTATGTACACATATATATTTACTTTATTTGTATATATGTAATATATAATATATATTATATATATATATCTGAAAACTCACACCCCAGAAGTGACTCGAACCCATACTCCCACAACTGGTATGTACAGGGACGCCTTAATCCGCTTGACCATCACGACCGGACATAAGGAAGTGATAGCCGAGGCTATATGAACCACTTCCCCGCCGGCACTCGGATGGTAATCTTGGGCATAGCATTTTATCAAATCACCTCATTCTTTGGGGCACACGTGAGGTATGTACGTCCCTGTACATACCAGTTGTGGGAGTATGGGTTCGAGTCACTTCTGGGGTGTGAGTTTTCAGTTGTATATAGTCCTGGGGACCATTCAGGCTTGTTTGCATATATATATATAATATTATATATATATATTATATAATATATATATATATAAAGAGAATGTCTGTCTATGTTATGAGGCCACATGCTGGAGGATGCAGCCATACACAGATTTATTTTAAAATTGATTTATTAATATATTATTAAGGCTTATTATTACTAAATTAATGTATTTGTAGAGGGAATGGTCTGGGGTAGGGAACGGGCATAGGTTGGTCAGTGTTGACTTTAGCTAAAGGATTTAGGAATAATTATTAATTATTCTTATCACTCCCCCCCCCCCTACCAATTTAATTAAAGTTAATTGTAAAATAATGCTTGAGATGGCTGAAGACTTTTTCCTACTTAGAAAAAAACTAAATTAAACACATAAAGAAGTTTATTGGTCCTGATTTAAGTTAAAGGAAGAGGTGCAAAGGTGGTTGTGGGGGGGGGAGGATACGGGATTTAGAGGTGGAATGAAGTGAGGGAACAGGGGGAGTGGTGAAGGTGAAACAGGGAGAAGAGTGGGGAACAGGGGTGCTGTACAGGTGATACAGGGATGGGGATGGGGAACAGGGGGTGGTGCAGATGAAACAGGGATGAAGAGGGAGAAACAGGGGGAGTGGTGCAGGTGAAACAGGGATGAAGAGGGAGAAACAGAGGGAGTGGTGCAGGTGAACCAGGGATGGGGATGGGGGAACAGGGGGAGTGGTGCAGGTGAAACAGGGATGGGGATGGGGAACAGGGGGAGTGGTGCAGGTGAAACAGGGATGTGGATGGGGGAACATGGGGAGTGGTGCAAGTGAAACAGGGATGCAGAGGGAGAAACAGGGGGGAGTGGTGCAGGTGAAACAGGGATTAAAGGAAAATTGATATAAGTAGATAGATGGATGTTTACATTGATTGCTAAATATATACATTGACGGATAGACGGATGCATAGATGCATCCGTCTATCTGATGGATGGAAAGAGATATGAGTAGATGGATGGATAGACAGAAGAGTTGATGGACGGATAAATGGAATATAAATGTATATAATGATAAATGGTTGGTTTATGGGAAGATAGATTGATGGATTGACAGATATAAGTAGATAGATAGATGGATCCATTGATGGATTCATTTGTGCTTATCTCTTGAGGTTCTTCTTGAGAAGATTTCGGGGCTTTAGTGTCCCCGCGGTCCGGTCCTCAACCAGGCCTCCACCCCCAGGAAGCAGCCCGTGACAGCTGACTAACACCCAGGTACCTGTTTTACTGCAAGGTAACAGGGCACAGGTGAAAGAAACTCTGCCTATTGTTTCTCGGCGGCGCCCGGAATCGAACCCGGGACCACAGGATCACAAGTCCAGTGTCCAGTGTGCTGTCCGCTCGGCCGACTGGCGCCCCGGTCGGAGGGGAGCCGGTGAACAGGCGAATCAGGTTAAAGAATATCTGTCGATTTGCTATTGCATCAACTGAGATTCGATATGGGACCATTAGGATTATACCAACGAACTCTCTCCGTTTAGACGGTAGGCCTCCAGTTTGTGTGTGTGTGTGTGTGTGTGTGTGTGTGTGTGTGTGTGTGTTGTGTGTGTGTGTGTGTGGTGTGTGTGTGTGTGTGTGTGTGTGTGTGTTAGAGAGAAATAGATGTAGTAGATATAAAAAAAAGGAAAAATACATATATTTGATAGGCGGGGTCCATGAGCTAATAACTCGATTCTGCAGATACATATAGTAAATACAAGGAGAAAATAAATACACACACACACACACATTAATTGATAATGGACTGTTTTGTGTGCGTATC
>NW_027189617.1:0-22500 GCF_040958095.1 Procambarus clarkii
AGCACCTACCACAGGTCAGCTTCCTTCACTCGTTCGCATCCCCCCAGCAGCACCTACTACCAGACAGGTTCCTTCACTCGTTCACATCCACCAGCAGCAAATACCACAGGTCAGGTTCCTTCACCCTTCACACCCCCCAGCAGCACCTACCACAGGTCAGGTTCCTTCACCCGTTCACACCCACCAGCAGCACCCACCACAGGTCAGGTTCCTTCACCTGTTCACATCCACCAGCAGCACCTATTACAGGTCAGGTTCCTTCACTTGTTCACATCCACCAGCAGCACCTACCACAGGTCAGGTTCCTTCACTCGTTCACATCCCCCAGCAGCACCTACTTCCGGTCAGGTTCCTTCACTCGTTCATATCCACCAGCAGCACCTACCACAGGTCAGGTTCCTTCACTCGTTCATATCCACCACCAGCACCTACCACAGGCCAGGTTCCTTCACTCGTTCACATCCACCAGCAGCATATATTACAGGTCAGGTTCCTTCACTTGTTCACATCCACCAGCAGCACCTACCACAGGTCAGGTTCCTTCACTCGTTCACATCCCCCAGCAGCACCTAGTTCCGGTCAGGTTCCTTCACTCGTTCACATCCACCAGCAGCACCTACCACAGGTCAGGTTCCTTCACTCGTTCATATCCACCAGCAGCACCTACCACAGGCCAGGTTCCTTCACCCGTTAACATCCCCCAGCAGCACCTATCACAGGTCAGGTTCCTTCACTCGTTCACATCCCCCAGCGGCACCTACTACCAGTCAGGTTCCTTCACTCGTTCACATCCCCCAGCAGTACCAACCACAGGTCAGGTTCCTTCACCCGTTCACATCCTCCAGCAACACTGGTGTTGGATGAGGTGGATGTGGTCAGGTTCCTTCACTCGTTCACATCCCCCAGCAGCACCTACTTCCGGTCAGGTTCCTTCACTCGTTCACATCCACCAGCAGCACCTACCACAGGTCAGGTTCCTTCACTCGTTCATATCCACCAGCAGCACCTACCACAGGCCAGGTTCCTTCACTCGTTCACATCCACCAGCAGCATATATTACAGGTCAGGTTCCTTCACTTGTTCACATCCACCAGCAGCACCTACCACAGGTCAGGTTCCTTCACTCGTTCACATCCCCCAGCAGCACCTACTTCCGGTCAGGTTCCTTCACCCGTTCACACCCACCAGCATCACCCACCACAGGTCAGGTTCCTTCACCCGTTCACATCCACCAGCAGCACCTACCACAGGCCAGGTTCCTTCACCCGTTCACATCCCCCAGCAGCACCTACTACCGGTCAGGTTCCTTCACTCGTTCACATCCACCAGCAGCACCTACCACAGGTCAGGTTCCTTCACTCGTTCACATCCCCCAGCAGCACCTACTACCAGACAGGTTCCTTCTCTCGTTCACATCCACCAGCAGCACCTACCACAGGCCAGGTTCCTTCACTAGTTCACATCCACCAGCATCCCTTAGCACAGGTCGGGTTCCTTCACCCGTTCACATCCATCAGCAGCACCTACCACAGGTCAGGTTCCTTCACCAGTTCACATACCCTAGCAACACCTACCACAGGTCAGGTTCCTTCACCCGTTCATATCCATCAGCAGCTCCTACCACAGGTCAGGTTCCTTCACCTGTTCACACCCCCCAGCAGCACCTACCACAGTTCAGGTTCCTTCACCTTTTCACATCCACCAGAAACACCTACCACAGGTCGGTTTCGTTCACCCGTTAACACCCCCAGCAGCACCCACCACAGACCAGGTTCCTTCACCCGTTCACATCCACCAGCAGCACCTACCACAGGTCGGGTTCGTTCACCCGTTCATACCCCCAGCAGCACCCACCACAGGCCAGGTTCCTTCACCCGTTCACATCCCCCAGCAACACCTACCACAGGTCAGGTTCCTTCACTCGTTCACATCCATTAGCAGCACCTATCACAGGCCAGGTTCCTTCACCCGTTCACATCCCACAGCAGCACCTACCACAGGTCAGGTTCCTTCACTCGTTCACATCCCCCAGCAGCACCTACCACAGGTCAGGTTCCTTCACTCGTTCACATCCCCCAGCAGCACCTACCACAGGACAGTTTCCTTCACCCGTTCACATCCCCCAGCAGCACCTACTACCGGTCAGGTTCCTTCACTCGTTCACATCCACCAGCAGCACCTACCACAGGTCAGGTTCCTTCACTCGTTCACATCCCCCAGCAGCACCTACTACCAGACAGGTTCCTTCACTCATTCACATCCACCAGCAGCACCTACCACAGGCCAGGTTCCTTCACTAGTTCACATCCACCAGCATCCCTTACCACAGGTCGGGTTCCTTCACCCGTTCACATCCACCAGCAGTACCTACCACAGGTCGGGTTCCTACACTCATTCACACACACCAGCAGCACCTACCACAGGTCGGGATCCATCACCCGTTCACACCCACCAGCAGCACCTACCACAGGTCGGTTTCCTTCACCCGTTCACACCCCCCAGCAGCACCTACCACAGGTCAGGTTCCTTCACCAGTTCACATACCCTAGCAACACCTACCACAGGACAGGTTCCTTCACTCGTTCACATCCCCCAGCAGCACCTACTACAGGTCAGGTTCCTTCACTCGTTCACATCCAACAGCAGCACCTACCACAGGCCAGGTTCCTTCACCCGTTCACATCCCCCAGCAGCACCTACCACAGGTCAGGTTCCTTCACTCGTTCACATCCCCCAGCAGCACCTACCACAGGTCAGGTTCCTTCACTCGTTCACATCCAACAGCAGCACCTACCACAGGTTAGGTTCCTTCACCCGTTCTCATCCCCCAGCAGCACCTACCACAGGTCAGGTTCCTTCACTCATTCACATCCCCCAGCAGCACCAACCACAGGTCAAGTTCCTTCACTCGTTCACATCCACCAGCAGCACCTATCACAGGCCAGGTTCCTTCACCCGTTCACATCCCCCAGCAGCACCAACCACAGGTTAGGTTCCTTCACTCGTTCACATCCCCCAGCAGAACCTACCACAGGTCAGGTTCCTTCACTCGTTCACATCCCCCAGCTGCACCTACCACAGGTCAGGTTCCTTCACTCGTTCACATCCACCAGCAGCACCTACCACAGGTCAGGTTCCTTCACCCGTTCACACCCACCAGCAGCACCTACCACTGGTCGGGTTCCTTCACCCGTTCACACCCCCCAGCAGCACCTACCACAGGTCAGGTTCCTTCACTCGTTCACATCCCCCAGCAGCACCAACCACAGGTCAGGTTCCTTCACCCGTTCACATCCACCAGCAACACCTACCACAGGTCAGGTTCCTTCACTCGTTCACATCCCCCAGCAGCACCTACCACAGGTCAGGTTCCTTCACCCGTTCACATCCCCCAGCAGCACCTACCACAGGTCAGGTTCCTTCACTCGTTCACATCCCCCAGCTGCACCTACCACAGGTCAGGTTCCTTCACTCGTTCACATCCACCAGCAGCACCTACCACAGGTCAGGTTCCTTCACCCGTTCACACCCACCAGCAGCACCTACCACTGGTCGGGTTCCTTCACCCGTTCACACCCCCCAGCAGCACCTACCACAGGTCAGGTTCCTTCACTCGTTCACATCCCCCAGCAGCACCAACCACAGGTCAAGTTCCTTCACCCGTTCACATCCCCCAGCAGCACCTACCACAGGTCAGGTTCCTTCACTCGTTCACATCCACCAGCAGCACCTACCACAGGTTAGGTTCCTTCACCCGTTCTCATCCCCCAGCAGCACTTACCACAGGTCAGGTTCCTTCACACATTCACATCCCCCAGCAGCACCAACCACAGGTCAAGTTCCTTCACTCGTTCACATCCACCAGCAGCACCTATCACAGGCCAGGTTCCTTCACCCGTTCACATCCCCCAGCAGCACCTACCAAAGGTCAGGTTCCTTCACTCGTTCACATCCACCAGCAGCACCTACCACAGGCCAGGTTCCTTCACCCGTTCACATCCACCACCATGCAGCCCCTACCACAGGTCGGGCTCCTTCACCCGTTCCCATCCACCAGCAGTACCTACCACAGGTCGGGTTCCTTCACCCGTTCACACCCCCAGCAGCACCAACCACAGGTCAGGTTCCTTCACCCGTTCACACCCCCCAGGCAGCACCTACCACAGGTCAGGTTCCTTCACTCGTTCACATCCCCCAGCAGCACCAACCACAGGTCAGGTTCCTTCACTCGTTCACATCCCCCAGCAGCACCTACCACAGGACAGGTTCCTTCACCCGTTCACATCCACCAGCAGCACCTACCACAGGTCAGGTTCCTTCACTCGTTCACATCCCCCAGCAGCACCTACTACCAGACAGGTTCCTTCACTCGTTCACATCCACCAGCAGCACCTACCACAGGCCAGGTTCCTTCACTAGTTCACATCCACCAGCATCCCTTACCACAGGTCGGGTTCCTTCACCCGTTCACATCCACCAGCAGTACCTACCACAGGTCGGGTTCCTACACTCGTTCACACCCACCAGCAGCACCTACCACAGGTCGGGATCCATCACCCGTTCACACCCACCAGCAGCACCTACCACAGGTCGGTTTCCTTCACCCGTTCACACCCCCCAGCAGCACCTACCACAGGTCAGGTTCCTTCACCAGTTCACATACCCTAGCAACACCTACCACAGGACAGGTTCCTTCACTCGTTCACATCCCCCAGCAGCACCTACTACAGGTTAGGTTCCTTCACCCGTTCTCATCCCCCAGCAGCACCTACCACAGGTCAGGTTCCTTCACTCATTCACATCCCCCAGCAGCACCAACCACAGGTCAAGTTCCTTCACTCGTTCACATCCACCAGCAGCACCTATCACAGGCCAGGTTCCTTCACCCGTTCACATCCCCCAGCAGCACCTACCAAAGGTCAGATTCCTTCACTCGTTCACATCCACCAGCAGCACCTACCACAGGCCAGGTTCCTTCACCCGTTCACATCCACCACCATGCAGCCCCTACCACAGGTCGGGTTCCTTCACCCGTTCCCATCCACCAGCAGTATCTACCACAGGTCGGGTTCCTTCACCCGTTCACACCCCCAGAAGCACCAACCACAGGTCAGGTTCCTTCACCCGTTCACACCCCCCAGGCAGCACCTACCACAGGTCAGGTTCCTTCACTCGTTCACATCCTCCAGCAGCACCAACCACAGGTCAGGTTCCTTCACCCGTTCACATCCACCAGCAACACCTACTACAAGTCACATTCCTTCACTCGTTCACATCCCCCAGCAGCACCTACCACAGGTCAGGTTCCTTCACTCGTTCACATCCCCCAGCAGCACCTACCACAGGTTAGGTTCCTTCACTCATTCACATCCACCAGCAGCACCCACCACAGGCCAGGTTCCTTCACCCGTTCACATCCCCCAGCAACACCTACTACAGGTCAGGTTCCTTCACTCGTTCACATCCCCCAGCAGCACCTACCACAGGTCAGGTTCCTTCACTCGTTCACATCCCCCAGCAGCACCTACCACAGGACAGGTTCCTTCACTCTTTCACATCCCCCAGCAGCACCTACCACAGGTTAGGTTCCTTCACTCGTTCACATCCACCAGCAGCACCTACCACAGGTCAGGTTCCTTCACTCGTTCACATCCAACAGCAGCACCTACCACAGGCCAGGTTCCTTCACCCGTTCACATCCCCCAGCAGCACCTACCACAGGTTAGGTTCCTTCACTCGTTCACATCCACCAGCAGCACCTACCACAGGTCAGGTTCCTTCACTCGTTCACATCCAACAGCAGCACCTACCACAGGCCAGGTTCCTTCACCCGTTCACATCCCCCAGCAGCACCTACCACAGGTCAGGTTCCTTCACTCGTTCACATCCACCAGCAGCACCTACCACAGGCCAGGTTCCTTCACCCGTTCACATCCCCCAGCAGCACCTACCACAGGTCAGGTTCCTTCACTCGTTCACATCCCCCAGCAGCACCAACCACAGGTCAAGTTCCTTCACTCATTCACATCCACCAGCAGCACCTATAACAGGCCAGGTTCCTTAACCCGTTCACATCCCCCAGCAGCACCTACCACAGGTTAGGTTCCTTCACTCGTTCACACCCCCTAGCAGCACCTACTACAGGTCAGGTTCCTTCACCCGTTCACATCCACCAGCAGCAAATACCACAGGTCAGGTTCCTTCACCCTTCACACCCCCCAGCAGCACCTACCACAGGTCAGGTTCCTTTACCCGTTCACACCCACCAGCAGCACCCACCACAGGTCAGGTTCCTTCACCTGTTCACATCCACCAGCAGCACCTATTACAGGTCAGGTTCCTTCACTTGTTCACATCCACCAGCAGCACCTACCACAGGTCAGGTTCCTTCACTCGTTCACATCCCCCAGCAGCACCTACTTCCGGTCAGGTTCCTTCACTCGTTCATATCCACCAGCAGCACCTACCACAGGTCAGGTTCCTTCACTCGTTCATATCCACCACCAGCACCTACCACAGGCCAGGTTCCTTCACTCGTTCACATCCACCAGCAGCATATATTACAGGTCAGGTTCCTTCACTTGTTCACATCCACCAGCAGCACCTACCACAGGTCAGGTTCCTTCACTCGTTCACATCCCCCAGCAGCACCTACTTCCGGTCAGGTTCCTTCACTCGTTCACATCCACCAGCAGCACCTACCACAGGTCAGGTTCCTTCACTCGTTCATATCCACCAGCAGCACCTACCACAGGCCAGGTTCCTTCACCCGTTAACATCCCCCAGCAGCACCTATCACAGGTCAGGTTCCTTCACTCGTTCACATCCCCCAGCGGCACCTACTACCAGTCAGGTTCCTTCACTCGTTCACATCCCCCAGCAGCACCAACCACAGGTCAGGTTCCTTCACCCGTTCACATCCTCCAGCAACACTGGTGGTGGATGAGGTGGATGTGGTCAGGTTCCTTCACTCGTTCACATCCCCCAGCAGCACCTACTTCCGGTCAGGTTCCTTCACTCGTTCACATCCACCAGCAGCACCTACCACAGGTCAGGTTCCTTCACTCGTTCATATCCACCAGCAGCACCTACCACAGGCCAGGTTCCTTCACTCGTTCACATCCACCAGCAGCATATATTACAGGTCAGGTTCCTTCACTTGTTCACATCCACCAGCAGCACCTACCACAGGTCAGGTTCCTTCACTCGTTCACATCCCCCAGCAGCACCTACTTCCGGTCAGGTTCCTTCACCCGTTCACACCCACCAGCATCACCCACCACAGGTCAGGTTCCTTCACCCGTTCACATCCCCCAGCAGCACCTACCACAGGCCAGGTTCCTTCACTCGTTCACATCCACCAGCAGCACCTACCACAGGTCAGGTTCCTTCACTCGTTCACATCCCCCAGCAGCACCTACTACCAGACAGGTTCCTTCTCTCGTTCACATCCACCAGCAGCACCTACCACAGGCCAGGTTCCTTCACTAGTTCACATCCACCAGCATCCCTTAGCACAGGTCGGGTTCCTTCACCCGTTCACATCCACCAGCAGCACCTACCACAGGTCAGGTTCCTTCACCAGTTCACATACCCTAGCAACACCTACCACAGGTCAGGTTCCTTCACCCTTTCATATCCATCAGCAGCTCCTACCACAGGTCAGGTTCCTTAACCTGTTCACACCCCCCAGCAGCACCTACCACAGTTCAGGTTCCTTCACCTTTTCACATCCACCAGAAACACCTACCACAGGTCGGTTTCGTTCACCCGTTCACACCCCCAGCAGCACCCACCACAGACCAGGTTCCTTCACCCGTTCACATCCACCAGCAGCACCTACCACAGGTCGGGTTCGTTCACCCGTTCATACCCCCAGCAGCACCCACCACAGGCCAGGTTCCTTCACCCGTTCACATCCCCCAGCAACACCTACCACAGGTCAGGTTCCTTCACTCGTTCACATCCATTAGCAGCACCTATCACAGGCCAGGTTCCTTCACCCGTTCACATCCCACAGCAGCACCTACCACAGGTCAGGTTCCTTCACTCGTTCACATCCCCCAGCAGCACCTACCACAGGACAGGTTCCTTCACTCGTTCACATCCCCCAGCAGCACCTACCACAGGACAGGTTCCTTCACCCGTTCACATCCCCCAGCAGCACCTACTACCGGTTAGGTTCCTTCACTCGTTCACATCCACCAGCAGCACCTACCACAGGTCAGGTTCCTTCACTCGTTCACATCCCCCAGCAGCACCTACTACCAGACAGGTTCCTTCACTCATTCACATCCACCAGCAGCACCTACCACAGGCCAGGTTCCTTCACTAGTTCACATCCACCAGCATCCCTTACCACAGGTCGGGTTCCTTCACCCGTTCACATCCACCAGCAGTACCTACCACAGGTCGGGTTCCTACACTCATTCACACACACCAGCAGCACCTACCACAGGTCGGGATCCATCACCCGTTCACACCCACCAGCAGCACCTACCACAGGTCGGTTTCCTTCACCCGTTCATACCCCCAGCAGCACCCACCACAGGCCAGGTTCCTTCACCCGTTCACATCCCCCAGCAACACCTACCACAGGTCAATTTCCTTTACTCGTTTACATCCACCAGCAGCACCTATCACAGGCCAGGTTCCTTCACCCGTTCACATCCCCCAGCAGCACCTACCACAGGTTAGGTTCCTTCACTCGTTCACATCCCCCAGCAGCACCTACCACAGGTCAGGTTCCTTCACTCGTTCACATCCCCCAGCAGCACCTACCACAGGTCAGGTTCCTTCACTCGTTCACATCCCCCAGCAGCATCTACCACAGGTCAGGTTCCTTCACTCGTTCACATCAACCAGCAGCACCTACCACAGGCCAGGTTCCTTCACCCTTTCACATCCACCACCAGCCCCTACCACATGTCGGGTTCCTTCACCCGTTCACATCCACCAGCAGTACCTACCACAGATCGGGTTCCTTCACCCGTTCACACCCCCAGCAGCACCTACCACAGGTCAGGTTCCTTCACCCGTTCACACCCACCAGCAGCACCTACCACAGGTCAGGTTCCTTCACCCGTTCACATCCACCAGCAACACCTACCACAGGCCAGGTTCCTTCACCCGTTCACATCCACCAGTATCCCCTACCACAGGTCGGGTTCCTTCACCTGTTCACACCCCCCAGCAGCACCTACCACAGGTCAGGTTCCTTCACCTGTTCACATACCCTAGCAACACCTACCACAGGTCAGGTTCCTTCACCCGTTCATATCCACCAGCAGCTCCTACCACAGGTCAGGTTCCTTCACCGTTCACATCCCCCAGCAACACCTACAACAGGTCAGGTTCCTTCACCTGTTCACACCCCCCAGCAGCACCTACCACAGGTCAGGTTCCTTCACCTGTTCACATCCACCAGAAACACCTACCACAGGTCGGTTTCGTTCACCCGTTCACACCCCCAGCAGCACCCACCACAGACCAGGTTCATTCACCCGTTCACATCCACCAGCAGCACCTACCACAGGTCGGGTTTGTTCACCCGTTCACACCCCCAGCAGCACCCACCACAGGCCAGGTTCCTTCACCCGTTCACATCCCCCAGCAACACCTACCACAGGTCAGGTTCCTTCACTCGTTCACATCCATTAGCAGCACCTATCACAGGCCAGGTTCCTTCACCCGTTCACATCCCCCAGCAGCACCTACCACAGGACAGGTTCCTTCACTCGTTCACATCCCCCAGCAGCACCTACTACAGGTCAGGTTCCTTCACTCGTTCACATCCACCAGCAGCACCTACCACAGGTCAGGTTCCTTCACTCGTTCACATCCCCCAGCAGCACCTACCACAGGTCAGGTTCCTTCACTCGTTCACATCCACCAGCAGCACCTACCACAGGTCAGGTTCCTTCACTCGTTCACACCCCCCAGCAGCACCTACCACAGGTCAGGTTCCTTCACCCGTTCATATCCACCAGCAGCTCCTACCACAGGTCAGGTTCCTTCACCGTTCACATCCCCCAGCAACACCTACAACAGGTCAGGTTCCTTCACCTGTTCACACCCCCCAGCAGCACCTACCACAGGTCAGGTTCCTTCACCTGTTCACATACCCTAGCAACACCTACCACAGGTCAGGTTCCTTCACCCGTTCACATCCCCCAGCAGCACCTACCACAGGTCAGGTTCCTTCACTCGTTCACATCCCCCAGCAACACCTACCACAGGTCAGGTTACTTCACTCGTTCACATCCCCCAGCAGCACCTACCACAGGACAGGTTCCTTCACTCGTCCACATCCCCCAGCAGCACCTACTACAGGTCAGGTTCCTTCACTCGTTCACATCCACCAGCAGCACCTACCACAGGTCAGGTTCCTTCACTCGTTCACATCCAACAGCAGCACCTACCACAGGCCAGGTTCCTTCACCCGTTCACATCCCCCAGCAGCACCTACCACAGGTCAGGTTCCTTCACTCGTTCACATCCCCCAGCAGCACCTACCACAGGTCAGGTTCCTTCACTCGTTCACATCCACCAGCAGCACCTACCACAGGCCAGGTTCCTTCACCCGTTCACATCCCCCAGCAGCACCTACCACAGGTCAGGTTCCTTCACTCGTTCACATCCCCCAGCAGCACCAACCACAGGTCAAGTTCCTTCACTCGTTCACATCCACCAGCAGCACCTATCACAGGCCAGGTTCCTTCACCCGTTCACATCCCCCAGCAGCACCTACCACAGGTTAGGTTCCTTCACTCGTTCACATCCCCCAGCAGCACCTACCACAGGTCAGGTTCCTTCACTCGTTCACATCCCCCAGCAGCACCTACCACAGGTCAGGTTCCTTCACTCGTTCACATCCCCCAGCAGCACCTACCACTGGTCGGGTTCCTTCACCCGTTCACACCCCCCAACAGCACCTACCACAGGTCAGGTTCCTTCACTCGTTCACATCCCCCAGCAGCACCAACCACAGGTCAGGTTCCTTCACCCGTTCACATCCACCAGCAACACCTACCACAGGCCAGGTTCCTTCACCCGTTCACATCTACCAGCAGTACCTACCACAGGTCGGGTTCCTTCACTCGTTCACACCCACCAGCAGCACCTACCACAGATCGGGATCCATCACTCGTTCACAGCCACCAGCAGCACCTACCACAGGACGGTTTCCTTCACCCGTTCACACCCCCCAGCAGCACCTACCACAGGTCAGGTTCCTTCACCAGTTCACATATCCTAGCAACACCTACCACAGGTCAGGTTCCTTCACCCGTTCACATCCACCAGCAGCACCTACCACAAGTCAGGTTCCTTCACCCGTTCACATCCCCCAGCAACACCTACAACAGGTCAGGTTCCTTCACCCGTTCACACCCCCCAACAGCACCTACCACAGGTTAGGTTCCTTCACCTGTTCACATCCACCAGCAACACCTACCACAGGTTGGGTTCCTTAACCCGTTCACACCCCCTAGCAGCACCTACCACAGGTCAGGTTCCTTCACCCGTTCACATCCACCAGCAGCAAATACCACAGGTCAGGTTCCTTCACCCGTTCACACCCCCAGCAGTACCTACCACAGGTCAGGTTCCTTCACCCGTTCACACCCACCAGCAGCACCCACCACAGGTCAGGTTCCTTCACCCGTTCACATCCACCAGCAGCACCTACCACAGGCCAGGTTCCTTCACCCGTTCACATCCCCCAGCAGCACCTACCACAGGTCAGGTTCCTTCACTCGTTCACATCCCCCAGCAGCACCTACCACAGGTCAGGTTCCTTCACTCGTTCACATCCCCCAGCAGCACCTACCACAGGACAGGTTCCTTCACTCGTTCACATCCATTAGCAGCACCTATCACAGGCCAGGTTCCTTCACCCGTTCACATCCCCCAGCAGCACCTACCACAGGTCAGGTTCCTTCACTCGTTCACATCCCCCAGCAGCACCTACCACAGGTCAGGTTCCTTCACTCGTTCACATCCCCCAGCAGCACCTACCACAGGACAGGTTCCTTCACTCGTTCACATCCCCCAGCAGCACCTACTACAGGTCAGGTTCCTTCACTCGTTCACATCCACCAGCAGCACCTACCACAGGTCAGGTTCCTTCACTCGTTCTCATCCAACAGCAGCACCTACCACAGGCCAGGTTCCTTCACCCGTTCACATCCCCCAGCAGCACCTACCACAGGTCAGGTTCCTTCACTCGTTCACATCCCCCAGCAGCACCTACCACAGGTCAGGTTCCTTCACTCGTTCACATCCACCAGCAGCACCTACCACAGGCCAGGTTCCTTCACCCGTTCACATCCCCCAGCAGCACCTACCACAGGTCAGGTTCCTTCACTCGATCACATCCCCCAGCAGCACCAACCACAGGTCAAGTTCCTTCACTCGTTCACATCCACCAGCAGCACCTATCACAGGCCAGGTTCCTTCACCCGTTCACATCCCCCAGCAGCACCTACCACAGGTTAGGTTCCTTCACTCGTTCACATCCCCCAGCAGCACCTACCACAGGTCAGGTTCCTTCACTCGTTCACATCCCCCAGCAGCACCTACCACAGGTCAGGTTCCTTCACTCGTTCACATCCCCCAGCAGCATCTACCACAGGTCAGGTTCCTTCACTCGTTCACATCAACCAGCAGCACCTACCACAGGCCAGGTTCCTTCACCCGTTCACATCCACCACCAGCCCCTACCACAGGTCGGGTTCCTTCACCCGTTCACATCCACCAGCAGTACCTACCACAGATCGGGTTCCTTCACCCGTTCACACCCCCAGCAGCACCTACCACAGGTCAGGTTCCTTCACCCGTTCACACCCACCAGCAGCACCTACCACAGGTCAGGTTCCTTCACCCGTTCACACCCACCAGCAGCACCTACCACTGGTCGGGTTCCTTCACCCGTTCACACCCCCCAGCAGCACCTACCACAGGTCAGGTTCCTTCACTCGTTCACATCCCCCAGCAGCACCAACCACAGGTCAGGTTCCTTCACCCGTTCACATCCACCAGCAACACCTACCACAGGCCAGGTTCCTTCACCCGTTCACATCCACCAGTATCCCCTACCACAGGTCGGGTTCCTTCACCCGTTCACATCCACTAGCAGTACCTACCACAGGTCGGGTTCCTTCACTCGTTCACACCCACCAGCAGCACCTACCACAGGTCGGGATCCATCACTCGTTCACAGCCACCAGCAGCACCTACCACAGGTCAGGTTCCTTCACTCGTTCACATCCCCCAGCAGCACCTACCACAGGTCAGGTTCCTTCACTCGTTCACATCCCCCAGCAGCACCTACCACAGGTCAGGTTCCTTCACCCGTTCACACCCACCAGCAGCACCCACCACAGGTCAGGTTCCTTCACCCGTTCACATCCACCAGCAGCACCTACCACAGGCCAGGTTCCATCACCCATTCACATCCCCCAGCAGCACCTACTACCGGTCAGGTTCCTTCACTCGTTCACATCCACCAGCAGCACCTACCACAGGTCAGGTTCCTTCACTCGTTCACATCCCCCAGCAGCACCTACTACCAGACAGGTTCCTTCACTCGTTCTCATCCACCAGCAGCACCTACCACAGGCCAGGTTCCTTCACTAGTTCACATCCACCAGCATCCCTTACCACAGGTCAGGTTCTTTCACCCGTTCACATCCACCAGCAGTACCTACCACAGGTCGGGTTCCTACACTCGTTCACACCCACCAGCAGCACCTACCACAGGTCGGGATCCATCACCCGTTCACACCCACCAGCAGCACCTACCACAGGTCGGTTTCCTTCACCCGTTCACACCCCCCAGCAGCACCTACCACAGGTCAGGTTCCTTCACCAGTTCACATACCCTAGCAACACCTACCACAGGACAGGTTCCTTCACTCGTTCACATCCCCCAGCAGCACCTACTACAGACCAGGTTCCTTCACTCGTTCACATCCCCCAGCAGCACCTACCACAGGTCAGGTTCCTTCACTCGTTCACATCCCCCAGCAGCACCTACCACAGGTCAGGTTCCTTCACTCGTTCACATCCACCAGCAGCACCTACCACAGGCCAGGTTCCTTCACCCGTTCACATCCCCCAGCAGCACCTACTACCAGACAGGTTCCTTCACTCGTTCACAGCCACCAGCAGCACCTACCACAGGCCAGGTTCCTTCACTAGTTCACATCCACCAGCATCCCTTACCACAGGTTGGGTTCCTTCACCCGTTCACATCCACCAGCAGTACCTACCACAGGTCGGGTTCCTACACTCGTTCACACCCACCAGCAGCACCTACCACAGGTCGGGATCCATCACCCGTTCACACCCACCAGCAGCACCTACCACAGGTCGGTTTCCTTCACCCGTTCACACCCCCCAGCAGCACCTACCACAGGTCAGGTTCCTTCACCAGTTCACATACCCTAGCAACACCTACCACAGGTCAGGTTCCTTCACCCGTTCATATCCACCAGCAGCTCCTACCACAGGTCAGGTTCCTTCACCGTTCACATCCCCCAGCAACACCTACAACAGGTCAGGTTCCTTCACCTGTTCACACCCCCCAGCAGCACCTACCACAGGTCAGGTTCCTTCACCTGTTCACATACCCTAGCAACACCTACCACAGGTCAGGTTCCTTCACCCGTTCATATCCACCAGCAGCTCCTACCACAGGTCAGGTTCCTTCACCGTTCACATCCCCCAGCAACACCTACAACAGGTCAGGTTCCTTCACCTGTTCACACCCCCCAGCAGCACCTACCACAGGTCAGGTTCCTTCACCTGTTCACATCCACCAGAAACACCTACCACAGGTCGGTTTCGTTCACCCATTCACACCCCCAGCAGCACCCACCACAGACCAGGTTCATTCACCCGTTCACATCCACCAGCAGCACCTACCACAGGTCGGGTTTGTTCACCCGTTCACACCCCCAGCAGCACCCACCACAGGCCAGGTTCCTTCACCCGTTCACATCCCCCAGCAACACCTACCACAGGTCAGGTTCCTTCACTCGTTCACATCCATTAGCAGCACCTATCACAGGCCAGGTTCCTTCACCCGTTCACATCCCAAAGCAGCTCCTACCACAGGTCAGGTTCCTTCACTCGTTCACATCCCAACCTGTCCTCTTAAAAAGAACGTCCACTGTTGCCGTTTGACTCTACGGCTGTTTTTGGACGTTATTTTGTCTTAAACTACGTCTATTTTCGCTTCCATGGACTATCTCTTGTTATACAATGAAATACCACACTCTTATTATTCTATAACTCACTGACTATGCTCTGATATATGTTCTTCAAGTAAAAATACATATATTTTTGCCTTAATTAGGCCATAATCCAGAAAATTCCAGCCCATCGATCTTTATATTTAGGAAAACATCTAATAAATTTGGAAATGAATTTTTCGTTCGCCGACAGTTTCCTGTTACTATTTAGTCTTTTATGCTTTAATGTCGCTGGTCATTGTGACTTTCCCAGGATTTATATATGTTTTGTAGTAGCATTTAGTCACACTACAGTAATTTAACTAATGGGAAACCTTTATAGTCGTCGTAAATTAGTAATAATCATTTATCAAATAATAAATTAGCAAACATGTACAACTTCTTATGTTACGACTTTTCGGGTAGGCCGTTCTGTTTGCTTACAACCCCAATGTTTCAAAAAACACAATACTTTTAATATATAAGTGACTAAGTATGCTCTAATACATGGTCCTCAATGAAAATTATGTTTTTTTTTGTTAATTTGTCCATAATGAATAAGATTCGTTACTGTTGATCTTTATATTAAGAAAAACATCTAAGAAATTTGGTATTGAATTTTCGTTCAAATAAAGTTTCCAGTTACTATTTCCTAGTTATCCTTAAATGTTGGTGGTCATTATTTTACTGTTATGTATATAGAAATTTAGCATTATGCATTTATAATACAGAACAATTTGGTCGTTCACTGCCTCATAATTATATAAAATACATTGTGACAAATACTTGATAATTAAAATCAGAGTTTTTTGACAACTATAAAAAATCCTGTTGAAATCATGCCGTTTTGAGTTGTCATACGCTTCTTAGTAAATAATATTGTGTAATGTTTGGCACAATTTATCACTGTATTTACAAACTGTTTAGGTATTAATGTATTCATTTTTTTTAATGTGTAATATGTTACTTAATCCTAAACTTCTTTTGCAACATTTATATCAGTTATAAATAATTGTCGCGAAACGGCGTATGAAAAAATACATTTCCCCAAATGAAATTAGTGTATCGGCGATCGAGCGGCCATATTTAACAGTGTATACTCTTGTCAGTTCTGACATTAGTTTTCGATGTACGTATTTCATTTTTGTACCAATGTGTTCGCAATAGAATGTTCTAGAAGAACATAAGTATAAAACGTCACATAAGGATGTGTTCGACCGGCAACATATATAAAAACTACGTCGATTATACTCGTCGTGTCAATAATACAATTGTTTTACCACGCTGATTCAATGCCATACTGTTTTCTCAAATAAGCTCTTCGGCTATTAGAGAAAACGTAAATTTCATGGTGAACATTTGTAAACTATCCCCAAGTAGATCGGATCGAAATTGGAATTTATACAAATATTTATTCTCGTGTTGCCCGCCACTGTCACCCTTGAGTAACCAGAAACGGATATGCAGTAAAAACTAGGCTAACTCAGCCTAATCCTTGCACAAGCCCTCCAGAATTTCTTTATTGAAGATCAGCAAAAAATTATTGCGCAGCTCATGTTATACAGTTTAAGAATGAGATTTCCTTGTTTTAAAGGAATGAAAATAACACTGCCTTAATCTCAGTCGATTAAGGCAGTGTCTGGGATGCTCCCGGTGCCCGTGCACCAGGCACGGGCGGTAGTGTACGTTTAATTGTTCTTTTAGTGTAAATAACGGAATAAAATGTAAGACATAGTATGCAGATCTTTTTCCAGATGTCTTTTATTTTTCCTAAAGAAAACTAAGATATTGCGAATTTTGCTTAACAAGTACATTAATTATTAACTTTTTGTCGTTATTATTGTTATAATTAAAAGAATTACATCTTGTTTTTTGCTTATGTACAAAACATAGTCTAATAACCACAGTTCGTTGCCCCTAAATCATCACAACATAACCAGTTTACTCATGTCATCGCCCCTAAATCAACAAAAACAACCAGTGTATTATTGTAAATAATTATATCTTATGATTTCTCAGCAATGGTAAGACATTTTTAAGACTCTAACCTTCGTAAGAAGGTATGATGTATACGAACTGAACGACCGGGCTTCACAACAAAAACATGGCCACATGAGTTGGATTATTCCGGTAATATTGAACTACTGTTCATTGTTATTAGTTTAACAATACTGTAATGGAATGTCATAAGAGTTAGGGAATGTCATAAGAGTAGTCACAGGGCAACCAAAGATACCCAGCTTCTGGGTACGGGATCTTTGCCCGAAACGCTATGCGTGCTAGTGGCTTTACAATAATAATAATAATTTATTTAGGAAAAATATATACATAGATGCAGAGTTACAGTACAAACATTCTGTTTGATTTATAGATAGAGGTAGTACATACAATACCTAAAGCCACTAGTACGCATAGCGTTTCGGGCAAGATTGTAAAATCATCATTATTCCTATTTTCTCTCTCAACCCCCAGTGTACCATCTCGTATATTAATAAATAAATAACCAGGTTTTTTTATGCGGCTGTGCTGAAAGCCTGACGTAAAATAAATCATTGTGTCGGAGAACAGGAAGCTACAAATTAGGCTTATATTGAGGTTCCCCCCTCCCCCCTTTCCCCCCAATTACGGGTCTGTCTAATTACCACAAGCTACCACAAGCTACACAAGCTTCACAAAGCTTCCTGGCAATACGTTAGTAATGAATAAATATGATATGTTAGGCTGACCTAACCTAACCTAACCTAATCAAACCTAACCAAATCTAACCTAACCAAATCTAACCTAACCAAATCTAACCTAGCTTAACCAAACCTAACCTAACCTAACCGATGCTTGGATCGTCGACTTGATTTGGTGTCACCATTTCTTTATTTTCGTCTAATTTCTTTATAAAGAGATACTTTTTCAGATTAAAATTATGTTTTTTCGTGTTGTACATTCAGTACCAATATTATAATGAGTAAATATATCTTATTTATTCATTACTAACATATTGCCAGGAAGCTATGTGAAGCTTGTGTAGCTTGTGGTAGCTTGTAATTAGACAGACCGCCAGTTACTGGTGGAGTAAATCAGCCTAGCCTACTTCTTCCTAGCATAACCTAGCCAACACTAGCCAAGCCTAGTCTACCCTTGCCTAGCCTAGCAAACAGCCATTGAACCCCCTACTGTTAAGACTCTGCTCTCTGATTGTACCTATGACACCTATTATTAATTTCCTTCTGTATCTTTAGCTCCAGTATGTTGTTATATTATGCTGTGCAAATTTGGGACCTGGCCCTCTAGTATCTTACATATATGTATTATTTGATACCATTCTTGTCTCCTGTCCAGAGAGTACATTTTGAGAGCTTTGAGACGGTCTCAATTATTTAGATGTTTTATCATTTATATGTTTGCTGTTTATGGTCTCTTTATTTCCTCTAATTCAGAGATTTCTCCTTTTCAGAAAGGGGGAGTCAGTACCGAGCAATACTCAAGATGGGACAGCACCAGTTATTTGAATAGTATTAGCATTACTGTGGGTGGGGTCTTTGAATTTTAACATTCTCATAAACCATTCCATTATTTTTCTGGCCGCCTCTATATTTGCTCGGTTATGTTCACAAAGTGTGAGGTCGTCAGACGTCGTAATTCTCAGATCTCTTGCATGTTTTTTCCTTCTTAGAGTAGGTCTGATTGTCCTGTGTTCCTTGTTTCATTTAATTTCCTCGTTTCTACCATACTTCAGCACCTGTAACTTATCACTGTTAAAATCATGTTATTTCTGTTTTTTCAATGTCTCCTACAGTGCCAATTTTCTTGTGTCTTCTGTATCATCTGTAGAGTTTCATTGTTCAAATGTGTTATAAAATACATGCACCACCATCTTAGTGGTGCATATATGCATTCTACCTTGCATTTATATGCAAGGTAGAAAAATTTGCATGAAAAAATATATATGAAAAATATGCATTTTTGTTTTTTTATAATTAATCTAAACTGATGCTATTGTATATCTGTTAATAATTTATTTTTGTTTTTTTAGGTAAAATTTAAATCAGACAACATTATCAATTGCAACATTACAACATTGTCAACAATTCTATCTGAGAGAACATTACAGCAATGGCTTCCAGTAATTCAAGTAAGTTACATTATAATTGTGATTTGTTTATAATATATACTTTAAATTTTATTTTTGTATGTTATTAATTTTATTTGGGTGTAAGTTCATATTATCATTAGATATAGAGTATAAAAACTTAATTTTGTTTTGTCAATTTTGTCTGTTAGAATTGCATATCTATTTCAAACTTTATTAATACCACAAAATGTTAGTTAAGTTGAATATTAATTTAATGTTATTGGAAGATCAAAAAACTTAGTCAAATAAGTATTTGAGTCCCAATTCAATTATTTGCAGTTCACAAATTGCAATTTTGATTTACATTGAAAATTCCAGATTATTATTCTCTTATTTAAACATATTAAATTTGGTTTACTTGTGTAATTAATAAAATCTGGTGCTGTACAGGTTCTCAATAATACAATCACAATTCTCCGCTCAGTCTTCTGTAGCACTGTACTGCTTTGTGGTCTTTCATTATGCTGCTACTGTGTTTTTTGTACCACTGTATTACATTTTAAACATTTTACTCTTTTTTTATGATTGCCCAGATTATCTTTATTTACAGGCCAGAAGAAACCTTTCCAGCGGTGTTGTCCCATCTGCAGTAATGGCATTAGTGTTCGTCGACATTTCTGCAACTGTGGACACAGCTTTATAGATGAAAAGCGTAAGGATGATGTAGAGCGGGAGGAGAAATATAAGGAAATGGGTCGAAGAGCTGCTAAGCATCAAAACCTTTGCAGATCATTTAAAGCCATGAAAAAATCTGTAAGTATTTCATGCATTCTGTTATTTCTTCAATTAGAATTGTATCATATTGTATTAATATCCATTCTGTTAGGTTTTAAATTTTCCCACAAATAAACAGATTTTAAGCCATTTGATAATTAATTAGTATTAACATTTTCAATTTTGGTGTATACTGTACTTATTGATGTTAATAATAAAGTAATGTGCATTATATAAGTATTTCTGTGTTATTTTATATTTTTTTAATTTCCATTAGTTATGTAATTATACTTTAATGATATAACTATCAGTAGGTCTCTTAAACTAGGTAAGACAAGTACATCTTAAGCTACTTCGGTACTTCTGCACTTTTGCAGATGTACCCAATGCTGTATGAGGGAGGGATGCTGTCTGTTTCAGAAGCTTATGGTTATCCCATCTTATATTCTGTAATCATAAAGTTAATCTCTTTTTTTTTATAATTGAAGCCATATCTCTTGAACACTGTGTTCAAATTAACACTAAAAATATTTTAGTTATATTTGTAACTATTTTGTTGTATTGCAGGTCTCTAAACTACAAGGTGGTGGTTATCAAGTTGCTGTCATCTATTTTAAGGTCTTGAGGTTATCTTGAGATGATTTCGGGGCTTTAGTGTCCCCGCGGCCCGGTCCTCGACCAGGCCTCCACCCCCAGGAAGCAGCCCGTGACAGCTGACTAACACCCAGGTACCTATTTACTGCTAGGTAACAGGGGCATTCAGGGTGAAAGAAACTTTGCCCATTTGTTTCTGCCTCGTGCGGGAATCGAACCCGCGCCACAGAATTACGAGTCCTGCGCGCTATCCACCAGGCTACGAGGCCCACGAGGTCGGCAATAGAAATACCACAAAGGGCATGCTACCAGGAAGTGGTCTGTCAAGCAAAAATGTTAATAATCTCACCGAATTGTTTTATCTTGGTAATTATTATTATTATTATTTTGCATAAGCTAACAATGAAAATCATAAAACCTGCATGTTCCTTTGTGTTGGCAATAATGAAAAGCATTTACATAGTACTGTAGTTTAGTTCATATATTATGCATCCCATATCCATGTTGTTAGCGGTAGTGGAAATGGTTGCAGAGGCACATAATTAATTGGCTCCGGGACTGAACCAAGCAATTCATTTTAGCTAAGCAAGTTTCAATCTTGATGACCTAATTACATAATTCCATGCACATCACTACATTGACAAGGGGCTCGAGACCGACCATGAGTACAGATTTTAAATTAAGCAACTGACATGTGTGGAGAGCTAGTGTCACAATTGATATGTTTATCTTGCACACTGCCTCCATCCAGTGGACAGCGGTGGATAGGTTACAATCACTTAGTTACTACATACAGTTAGCAAACTGGTGATATTTGACCAAGATTTCTGGCAGCAGATCATTTTGAATGAAATATTTCCTCATGTCTTGAACATTTGTTATAGAATTATCCGAATTCACATATCTTTTTTCACTCCATCACATAGTGGAGGAGGGTGTGCAAATAATTTTGACACACTTTACTTTGCATCAGGTCTATATCATCAGATAATGAGACTTCCTTTACATATGGGTACCAAAATTCCCATAATGACATAGTTAATCATTGCTGCCAAATTTCACATTTCAGTGTTTCTTTCAATTAAAGTTTTTTGGAGGACATATTTTGTAATGATGATACCATATTAAATTTACGCATGTTTCTTAATTTTCAGCATACATGCAGGACAATGGATCAAGTGTCAACAAGATACCAACAAATAATATAGATGCCCAAGAAGATATCAACATCAGTGAGGCAAAAGAAAAGAATGGGGAGCAAGAGCTTAAGTTAAAGAAAATGAAGAAAAAACGAAGACTGTCTGAAGATTCAACTATTAAAGGTAATAAAAACTCATTCTTCGTTTTTTAAATTCAAAGCAAAACTTGTATATATTTTAGACAAGTTTTTAGGTTCCACAATTACATTACTGATTTGTTGTATAAAGTAGTTGTATTTTATACAGCTGATGAGTCACAATATTGTTGCTGAAGAATGTTGTCTTAACCACACACAAAAAGATGAAAATACAAAGACGTTTCGGTCCGTTCTGGACCACTATTAATTCAATTATTAGTTGTATTATACTTGACTGCTGATATAATTTATTTCATGTATTCCAGTTCACAGTAATATTAAAATTAACATCAGAGCCTGACGGCTCAGTGGACAGTGCTCTGGGTTTGTAATCCTAAGGGTCAAGGTTCTATTTTTATTAGATGCTGAAACAAATGGGCAGTTTCTTTTGCCCTGATGCACCTATTCACCTAACAGTAAATAGGTACTTGGGAGTTAGACAGCTGATATGAGCTGCTTACTGGGAATGTGAGTGTTAAAATTAGGATTAAGGA
>NW_027189617.1:25000-47500 GCF_040958095.1 Procambarus clarkii
TATATATATATATATATATATATATATATATATATATATATATATATATATATATATATATTAGTATATTTTGGTAGCAGTCTTTCCTGTAGACATATTTTATTAAATATGACCGAAAAAGTAAGATTAATAATTCTAACACGAATTTTCTCAATCTTTCGTACATTATGCTTCACTGTTGGAGGTAAATCAAAAATCACTTCTCCAAAATTCATTTTTATTTCTAGTCTGACGTGACACGGGCGCGTTTCGTAAAACTTATTACATTTTCAAAGACTTCACAAATACACAACTGATTAGAACTTGCGTTTCCCTGATTTTATATCTACATTTGAGTGAGGTGGGAAGGGTGATGTGGCATTACATTTGAGTGAGGTGGGATGCCACATCTAATGCCACATCATCCTTCCCACCTCACTCAAATGTAATGCCACATCACCCTTCCCACCTCACTCAAATGTAGATATAAAATCAGGGAAACGCAAGTTCTAATCAGTTGTGTATTTGTGAAGTCTTTGAAAATGTAATAAGTTTTACGAAACGCGCCCGTGTCGCGTCAGACTAGAAATAAAAATGAATTTTGGAGAAGTGATTTTTGATTTACCTCCAACAGTGAAGCATAATGTACGAAAGATTGAGAAAATTCGTGTTAGAATTATTAATCTTACTTTTTCGGTCATATTTAATAAAATATAATATATATATATATATATATATATATATATATATATATATATATATATATATATATATATATATATATATATATATATATAAATAAAAGAAAATATATATAAAAAAAATCCAACCTGAAGTTCATGCCTTCTTTACCCAACAAAGTCTCATCCGTTTATCAAAGAATTTTTAAATATATTTTCATATATTGATTTATTGGGGTTCTATTACATGGCCAGGAAGAATTTCAGATCCGGATTAACATTAAGAAATATTTTTTTGTACATTTATATAGAACAATTTCTTTAGTATTTTACCATCCATGTATTTAAAAGCAATTATGAAGTTAGAAAGCGTAGCATAGGCTCCTCGCACAACATTCTTTATGTGGTCCTCAGGTGATACTTTTCTATCTAGAACATCCCTAGATCTCTCTTTTTTATCAGAATTTTTTAAGGATTTCTCACATAATTTATAGGTTGTGTGGGGTCTATGTTCTCCTATTGCACATTCCATAACATGACATTTATTCACATTAAATTCCATTTGCCAAGTGGTGCTCCATACACTTATTTTGTCCAGGTCATCTTGAAGGGCATGCCAATCATCTAAGTTTCTTGTTCTTCCTATTATTTTAGCATCATCAGCAAACATGTTCATATAATTCTGTATTTCATCTGGTAGATTGTTTATGTAGACAATGAACATCTTCGGTGCAAGATCTGAGCTCTGTGGTACTCCACTTGTAACATTTCTCCAGTCTGATACATTGCCTCTGATTACTGCCCTCATTTTCCTAAAGTCAGAAAAGTTTTCATCCATGTTAGAAGCTTACCTGTCACCCCTCCAATATTTTCCAGTTTCCGGAACAACCTCTTTATGTGGAACTCTATCAAAAGCGTTTTTTAGGTCCAGATAGATGCAGTCAACCCAACCATCTCTTTCCTGTAAAATCTTTGTTGCTCGATCATAGAAACTGAGTAAATTCGATACACCGGATCTTCTTGATCAAAAACCATACTGTCTGTCTGATATTATATCATTTCTCCCCCAGTGTTCTAACCATTTAGTTTTTTTTTTTTTTTTCAATATTTTGACATTACACTTGTCAATGATACAGGTCTATAATTGAGTGGGTCTTCTCTGCTGTCACTTTTGTAGATTTGAAGTATTGTGTTTGTGTGTGTAGCATGTGCATTAATTCAAGTAGAGTGGCTGTGTGTTATCTGTAGCTGCAGCTGTAGAGAAACACAATTTTTGTTTAATGAGGATATATATTTTATTCAGGTTTTCCTTATTTTCAGTTCACATTCAGGAAAATCAAAAGAGGAAGATCAGGGAAGCGAAAGACAAGAATGTAGAGCAAGAGGATAAGTTCTTGAAAAAAATGAAGAAACACAGACTTTCTCAAGATACAACTGTGACAGGTAATCAAAACTCATTCTTCGATTTCTAAGCAAAACATGTACTCGCCTAGTTGTGTTTGCAGGGGTTGAGGATTGGCTCTATGGTCCCGTGTTTCAACTGTCAATCAACTGGTGTATATATTCTTGGGCCATTCCTCCAGTTTGTCCAGTTTTAGTTATAAATTTTAAAGATTTAAAAATTGTAAAGTAATATAAACTTAATGGTAATTTAAGTAATGAAAACTTATTGGAACTTAAAGTAAAAATGAACTAGAATAATTAATAACAATGGATGACCAATAAAAGTCAAAAAGCAATTATGAAATCTATAAAATTAATAGCTTACTTACTATAATATAATAAGTACACTATAGTTTAATATTAAAGTTACACTAAAACACTAAAACAAAATGAGGTAGATTAAATTGAGATACACTCAGGTACACTGGATGATAAAGTTTATACTAGAGGACACAGGCAAAGCCAGTGTACTATGGAACAAGGAAGTAAAAAAAGAAAAAAAGAGACAATAATAAAGAAGACCCATTTTTTTTTTTTTTAAGTTAAAACCTTTTGGAAGGAAAGGCAGAGCTAAAGTACACATTGGTAGTTAAATGAGGTTATAATTTGAACTCTGGTTATTCAGCAGCTATCCCACAGTCATTCAGGAGAATTGAGGTGAGCTTCAGTTGTTATAAAATAGGTTTTTCCAGTGTCAGTCCCCCTAGCTATAATTGTATTGTCTCCCACAAAACAATGTTTAATTACAGGGGAATTTTTCCAGAAACCCCGCAGTTTAAATGAGAGATTTTGTCTGAACCTGGTCAGACATTTATTCACATAAACATTTGATTTACTAGAGACTGCAGATTTGAAAAGGTCTAACTTGCGGAAGCAGCTATCTAGTTTAACTCAAATTCTCCTGTTATTTATACCCTCCTGTTGATTTGATACCCACTCTATAAGCTGATTTGATGTCACTAGTTTTGATTGAATATTTTGATCATATCTTGGATATTTTGATCTTTGGGGAATATATTTCAATATTTGGATCATACCTTGGATCATTTGGTCTTGGGGGAAAGACCATCATGCATTCATTCATTAATTCATGATGGTCTTGGGAGAAGTTTGTGAATGAATGAATGGAGGTTTTGGGGAGGCTTCAAGTGTGCTTTTTGGACCTGGCGAGTCTTTGGTTCCTGTCCCATCTCAAGAATATCTGATCATATATTCAAAGCTCTTTTTGTTATTTGGCAGTCTACCAGCTGTCAACTATTTGTTGTGATGTGTTTTGTTAATATATATTTTGTTTAGAATATACTGTATGGAAACCAGGGATACAAATATTGTATAGCTACAAATATAAAAAAAAATAATTTAAATATAAAGTACTTGTTATATATTCTCAAATAATTATTATATAAGTGTGCAATGAATTGATGTGTGCTGTATTTGCAGAGCATCAAATCATGTAGATGGTAGGGCAAGTACCTTGAGGTGCTTCCGGGGCTTAGCGTCCCCGCGGCTCGGTCGTCGACCAGGCCTCCTGGTTGCTGGACTGATCAATCAGGCTGTTGGATGCGGCTGCTCGCAGCCTGATGTATGAGTCACAGCCTGGTTGATCAGGTATCATTTGGAGGTGCTTATCCAGTTCTCTTGAACACTGAGGGGTTTGCCAGTTATGCCCCTTATGTGTAGCGGAAGCGTGTTGAACAGTCTCAGGCCTCTGATGTTGATAGAGTTCTCTCTCAGAGTACCTGTTGCACTTCTGCTTTTCAATGGGGGTATTCTGCACATCCTGCCATGTCTTCTGGTCTCATGTGATGTTATTTCTGTGTGCAGGTTCGGGACCAGCCCCTCTAATATTTTCCACGTGTAATTTATTATGTATCTCTCCCGCCTGTGCTCAAGGGAGTACAGATTTAGGCTCTTTAGTCGGTCCCAATAGTTTAGATGTGTTACTTTTTTTACTGAGTAATAATTTTTACTGATGGTTTACTGAGTGGATTCTAGCAGTAAAGGTTCTCTGCACGCTCTTCAGGTCAGCAATTTCTCCAGCTTTGAAAGGGGCTGTCATTGTGCAGCAGTACTCCACTCTAGAGAGCACAAGCATTTTGAAAAGTATCATCATCGGTATAGGATCTCTAGTGTGAAAAGTTCTTGTTATCCAACCTGTCATTTTTCTTGCAGTTGTGACGGCTACTTTATTATGTTCTTTAAAGGTAAAGTCTTCAGACATGAGTACACCCAGATCCTTGACATTGCCTTTTCGTTCTATGTTATGATTTGCTCGAGTTTTTTACGTGGTTGCCGTTTTTATATTTTCATTTTGTCCATAGCGCATGAGCTGGAACTAATCTTCGTTAAACACCATATTATTTTCTGTAGCCCATAGAAAGACCTGATCTACATCTGATTGGAGGTTTGCTGTGTCCTCTATGTTGCCTACTCTCATGAAGATCCTAGTGTCATCTGCAAAGGATGATACAGTGCTATAGGTTGTGTTCTTGTCTATGTCCGATATGAGGATGAGAAAAAGTACTGGAGCAAACACAGTACCCTGGGGGACTGAGCTCTTCACGGTTGATGGGCTGGATTTTATTTTGTTGACTATTACACATTGTGTTCTGTTAGTCAGGAAATTGTAGATCCATCTACCTATTTTTCCGGTAATTCCTTTTGAACGCATTTTATGTGCAATAACACCATGGTCATTTATCAAAAGCTTTTGCGAAATCTTTGTAAATTACATCAGCATTTTGTTTGTCTTCCATAGCATCTAATGCCATATCATAGTGGTCCAGCAACTGCGACAGGCAAGAGCGCCCTGTTCTGAAACCATATTGTCCGGGGTTATGCAGATGCTGTGATTCCATGTATTTTGTGATCTTACTTCTTAGCACTCTCTCAAAATTTTTTATGATGTGCGATGTTAGTGCTATCGGTCTAATTTTTTGCCTCTGCCTTATTTCCTCCTTTATGAAGTGGTGCTATCTCTGCTGTTTTTAGTATATCAGGGATAACGCCAGTATCTAGGCTTTGTCTCCACATAATGTGGAGGGCCTGTGATAGTGGTATTTTACAGTTCTTGATGAATATGAAGTTCCAAGAATCCAGGCCTGGTGCAGAGTGCATAGGCATACTGTTTATGGCTTCTTCAAAATCCAGTGGGGATAGGGTGACGTCTGATATATGATTTGATGTTGGTATCATATCCATGAAAAACTCATTTTGGTTAGAAATCTTTAGTGCGTTTAATGGCTCGCAGAAAACAGTCGTATTGCTTCCTCAATAGCTCGCTCATTTCTTTGTTGTCATCGGTGAAAGTGCCATCTCCCTTTCGCAGGGGCCCGATACTAGATGTGGTTTTTGATCTTGATTTTGCATAGGAGAAAAAATATTTCGGATTCCTCTATTTCACTGATGGCCTTTTGCTCTCTTTGCCTCTCCCGGGTTTTGTATGATTCTTGTAGCTTGAGTTCAATTGTTTCTATTTCTCTACATAACCTTCTTCGCCGTTCTTGAGATAGGGTGCGACTCAAGTTGTTCCGCGATTCGCTTTCTTTGCCTATATAGGGAACGACGTTCTCGTTCCAATCTGCATCTCTTCTTCTTTTTTCTTAGGGGTATGCGGTTTAAACATATTTTTAGTGCTACTGAGCTTATTTTTTCCAGGCACTGGTTCAGATATGCATTTTCTAGCTGTTCTTCCCAGTTTATTTCTGTGCAGTCCTTGTTTATTTGCTCCCAGTTTATCTATTTATTATTGAAGTTGAATTTGCTGAAATCTCCTCCACCGGGAATCTGGACTGGTTTTGAAGGTCTATTCCCCATGGTTGTCATAACTTCAATTAAGTTGTGATCTGAGTAACAGGTATTTGTTATCATTATGTTCCTGATCAATTCATCATTATTAGTGAAAATTTTGGTCCAGCGTGTTCTTTATAGTTGATTTTTTTATTTGCTGGTTTAAGGCAAACCTGTCGCACATCCGTAGCAGGTCATTTGCATGTGCCTGTTCATTTAGGCTACTTCCTGGTATTCTTTCCGATATTACTGTATTAGCCAGGTGCCGTAGGTTGAAGTCCCCAAGCAGGATGATGTTCGGAGCTGGATTTGTGAGGTTTTCCAAGCAAGTGTTCTATTTTCATTAGTTGGTGTTTAAACTGCTGAGGGTTTGCCTCCGGTGACTTATATACAAAGACAATAAGTACATTTAGGATCTCTATTTTGATTATCAGCACTTCCACCATATCATTTGAGGTGTTTAGCAGCTCAGTACAGATGAGTGTGTCTTTGATGTAGAGGCTGACCCCACCCTGAAGCCGGTGTTTCCTATCACATTTGAAAAGATTGTACTCTGAGATCCATATTTCACCATCATGGTAGTCCGGCATTCCGGCAATATTTCTTATAGTCGCTGGGAGGACGTTGAACAACCGCGGACCTCTGATGTTTATACAGTGCTCTGATTGTGCCTATGGCACCTCTACACTATTTGGAAGAATACACACACACTGGGTACTGGGGTGGGCCTACCTCCAAATGGCCCCTTGGTAAAAGTAAACCAATTTTAACTCAAATAATCTATGCTAGGATTCTTGGAAACCATTGTGGCACCACAATTGCCCTTCTTGGTCTCTGTCTACCGATTGTTGTAATGCCTGGTGGCCTCTGTCTACAGACTACTATGGTTCCAAATTTCTGTGATTTTGGTGTTTTGTTTTTTGCAAGAAATAAATATTTATTATATATGTTATGTTTTCCACATTTTCAGCACATCAGTGTCTACTTACTGCTGAAGCAAGTACCTTCATCAGGGTTCCCAAAGATCATATCTTAGAAGGGTCGAAGACGTCCATTATTTTGAAGCCATCAAATAGAAAAGAAGAAAGAAATAATTTGAAGATAGTCAAGAAGGAAGATGTATCTGTTGGAAGAGGGCAAGTCATGATGGTTCAGAAGAAAATAACGCACAATTTGTCTGATAGCAGATAATAAACTATTTTTTGATAATGTAATTGAGTCAGAGGTGACTCCCATCAATCTTACTTCCTTTACAGAACAATATAATTTCTATGAAAAAATTCCTAAGTATTTATGTAACATATATGATATATTTTTTTAATAAAATCAATAAACTTGTGTTTAAAGTCAGTAGTCCATATATTAATTTATCAATTCATCCTTGTGCAGTATGTGCAGTACCACAGCCTGGGTGTGGTACTGCACATACTGCACATGTGTGCTTCTCTCAGAAGTTCCTGTTGCACCTCTGCTTTTCAACGGGGGTATTCTGCACATCCTGTCATACCTTCTTGTTTCATGTGATGTTATTTACGTGTGCAGGTTATTTCTGTGTGATGGTTGTAATTTCAGATTTTTGTTGATTAATTTGGAGTAGGGGTAATTAAGGGTGGTGGGTCCCCAAGCACAGTTATATATATATATATATATATATATATATTAGTATACTTTGGTAGCAGTCTTTCCTTTAGACATATTATTAAATATGACCGGAAAAGTAAGATTAATAATTCTAACACGAATTTTCTCAATATTTCTTATGTTTCTTTTCACTGTTGATGTTAACTGAAAAATCAATTCTCCAAAATTCATTTTTATTTCTAGTCTGACGCGATACTTGAACGCGTTTTGTAATAACTTATTACATTTTCAAAGAATTTTAGTTTACACACACACAACTATAACCTGCAAACACTAAACAGAGTTCTTACTTATGCTATGATTTAAACAGCTTTCATTTTATACCCGCATATCACCTCACCCAAAATGACGAGGTCGTGCGATGCGTGGGAGGAGGAAAGGAAGGCTGGTAGAACAATTTGGGAGGCTGTGTGGACACTAAGGCCGCTGAGTCTTACAGGAAGGGTTGCTTGCTCCCACTGAGAGTCGTCCAATGGCAGGTTAAGGACTTTCACCAGCATGGACCTCAGAAGGGTGTCATACACATTTAACTTAGGGCTGCTGTAGGATGGAGAACATCTCAGAAAGTAGGTCAACTTAGGGAGAGACAGGCATCTTGTGAGGAGAAAGAAAGCATCATGGGCATCAATCTTGTCAATCCTGTCCAGCATTCTCTTTTGATCAGTGATTTTTGCATCCAGGACCTCCTCGATTGCTCGTGGGCCAATGGAGGCACCCAAGAGAGTGCAGTCCGGTGGCTCGACAACGAGAATTTCTGGAAGAACATTTTGTATTTGCCCAGTGATGTCTGGGTTGCTGGAGATTATTTCACATTTGGACGCATTGAGAATGAGGCCTAAGGCTGCTTCCTGCTCCTGGATTTTCCTTATATCCTCCAAAATGGTTTCCAGGGTTCCAGCGAGAGTGCCATCATCCAGGTACCAGATGTGTAGCTCGCTTGTCAGACTATCAGTGACCTCTTTGATAGCTAGGCAGAAAAGGAGGGGGGCTAAGGGGTCACCTTGTTGGACACCTTCACAGGAGTTTATTTCATGCTCCTATCTATATATATATATATATATATATATATATATATATATATATATATATATATATATATATGAAATATATATATATAATATATATATATATAAAATATATATATATATATATATATTTTATATATATATATATATATATATATATATATATATATATATATATATATATACAGTATATATATATAAAATATATGTCGTACCTAGTAGCCAGAACTCACTTCTCAGCCTACTATGCAAGGCCAAATTTGCCTAGTAAGCCAAGTTTTCATGAATTAATTGTTTTTCGACTACCTAACCTAACTTTTTCGGCTACCTAACCTAACCTATAAAGATAGGTTAGGTAGGGTTGGTTAGGTTCGGTCATATATCTGCGTTAATTTTAACTCCAATAAAAAAAATTTGCCCCATACATAATGAAATGGGTTAGCTTTATCATTTCATAAGAATAAAATTAGAGAAAATATATTAATTCAGGAAAACTTGGCTTATTAGGCAAATCGGGCCTTGCATAGTAGGCTGAGAAGTGCGTCCTGGCTACTAGGTACGACATATATATATTTATATATATATATATATATATATATATATATATATATATATATGTCGTACCTAGTAGCCAGAACTCACTTCTCAGCCTACTATGCAAGGCCCAATTTGCCTAATAAGCCTAGTTTTCATGAATTAATGTTTTTTCGACAACCTAACCTACCTAACCTAACCTAACCTAACGTTTTTGGCTACCTAACCTAACCTAACCTATAAAGTTAGGTTAGGTTAGGTTAGGTAGGGTTGGTTAGGTTCGGTCATATATCAACGTTAACTTTAACTCCAATAAAAAAAAATTGACCTCATACATAATGAAATGGGTAGCTTTATCATTTCATAAGAAAAAAATTAGAGAAAATATATTAATTCAGTAAAACTTGGCTTATTAGGCAAATCGGGCCTTGCATAGTAGGCTGAAAAGTGAGTTCTGGCTACTAGGTACGACATATATATATATATATATATATATATATATTTATATTTATATATATTATATATATATATATATATATATATATATATATATATATATATATATATATATATATATATATATATATAATATTTATATATATATATATATATATATATATATGACGTACCTAGTAGCCAGAATGCACTTCTCAGCCTACTATGCAAGGCCAAATTTGCCTAATAAGCCAAGTTTTCCTGAATTAATATATTTTCTCCAATTTTTTTCTTATGAAATGATAAAGCTACCCATTTCATTATTTATGAGGTCAATTTTTTTTTTATTGGAGTTAAAATTAACGTAGATATATGACCGAACCTAACCAACCCTACCTAACCTAACCTAACCTATCTTTATAGGTTAGGTTAGGTTAGGTAGCCGAAAAAGTTAGGTTAGGTTAGGTTAGGTAGGTTAGGTAGTCGAAAAACAATTAATTCATGAAAACTTGGCTTATGAGGCAAATTTGGCCTTGCATAGTAGGCTGAGAAGTGCGTTCTGGCTACTAGGTACGACATATATATATATATATATATATATATATATATATATATATATTTATATATTTATATATATATATATATATATATATATATATATAATATATATATATATATATATATATATTTATATATATATATATATTTATATATATATATATATTTATATATATATATATATATTTATATATATATATATATTTATATATATATATATATATTTATATATATATATATATATTTATATATAATATATTTATATATATATATATATTTATATATATATATATTTGTATATATATTTATATATGTAATTTTTTATTAAACCTAAAAGGGGTACCACCTCTTGTGCAAATGTAGGGACACAGCCACGGAGAAGAAAATAAAGAGTACTCAGAGAAGACCTTGTGGATCCTCACTGAACACTTTCATCTTGTCTACCACCCTATTCTTTTAGTATGTGTGTAACTTTATTTTAATATTTCATTACACAAAAAGGGTTACAACATTGGTTACATGCTTTGTACAAGGCTACTCATCACAGGTTCTAGAGTTCCTCCAGCTCCTCAGATGGCAGGCTGGAGCCATGGATGCAGTGAGCATTTCCTCTGTGGATCGCCACACTAAGGCGCTGAAAGTGGAGCAATGGGTCAAAATTGTAGTGGTGATCAAGATCTCTAGATTAAGAGCCCAATACTGTCACCATGGTGACACTGTTGGGCAGCGCCACTCATCCTGTGACTGGACTCACCAATACTGTCCATCCCAATACTGTCACTATGAATATAGTGACAGTATTGGGCAGTGCCACTCATCATGTGAGTGGACACACCACCATAGGAGCTTGCCAATAGGAAGCAAACCCTTCATCGTTCATCCTGTCACTTGTACCCAGACACAGCTGGGACTTTCTTAACTGTCTCAAGTGAACAGCTTTGCAAACAAAAAATTAACATTCGTCAACCTTTAAAATTGTACGTTATCTTGCGGGTGCAAAATGGGGAAATATTTTAAGAACAGTATGTATATGTGACAACCACATTTGTCCTGATAATTTTTTTCAAGCTGGAATTTAAAAGTTCTTGAGAATTTTTGCATTTACGAATTCGTTGGGTAGGCAGTTTCAATGGGGTTCTTAACCCTATGTATTCAAAAGCATCTGTTGTTACTCCTACATTGTGGCTTGTTGAGCTTGAAACCTTTGCTCTTTGTTCGTGTTACATCTGACCTTTTGAAGAAATTGAATGAATCAATATCCTCCAAATTGTTCAGTATTTTAAAGGTTTCACTCTAATACTCTCGCATTTGCATATCTCTAAGCATATAGATTAGATTTAGATTTAGATTAGATTTTCAATTCAGGTAAAGGTACATACATTGCAGATGAGTTACAAAGGGAAAGACAAGGGCTAGCGTTCACTAGCTCTATTGGAATAGAAACATCTGCAAGACAAGTGTTGGCAAAAATTCAGATAGCTAAGGGGACAGAGCCCGGCCTGCGGCTCACAAAGACCCCCAGGGTAAGGCTGAAGAACTAATACACAAGTTGAGTGATGCAGCATCATCCTCCTCCCTCCCTGCATAAGTAAGCAGGGAACAGCTCCTCCGACAAAATGACAGAAGGATTAGGATAACAAGAGCACAATCTAGTGATGACGAGTATGAGGAACCAATCACAACCCAGGAAGTAAAGGGGGCTATGAAAAGGATAAAATTACAGCACCTGGTGAGGATGGCATCACCTACGACATACTCAATGCGCTGGTGAAGTGTCTGGGAACCCAATACTCCACCTGTTTAACAAGTCATTCCTAAGTGGAGTGTTGCCCACACAATGGAAACATGCAATAATTGTTCCCATACCGAAACCCAATGACCCTGGTTATTGCAGACCTATCAGTCTCATGTCATGCACTTGCAACATGTTCGAAAGGATCATCCGAAACCGACTATTGCACAAAATACGCAGGTTAGGGGATGTGGGTCAATGGATTTGTTAAAGGACGGAGCACAGCAAATTGTATAGTTAATTATCTGCCTAATGACACAGCTAAGTACTCCCAATAAACTCTCTCCTTGGGGCAAATATTTTAAATTTAAAATACAATACCTAAAGCCACTAATACGCATAGCGTTTCGGCCAAATATATACGAAGTAAAACCCAAACAAAAACCCATTACAGCAGAGTATGACCCATAAAAGATGAGACTAACAATGCAACCCATCCTCGACTCTAGTCCATTACATTCAGCGGTCGACCCCACAGACGCATTCATAAATTTTAACATGCTGTTCATTCAAAACGGGAATTTTCTCAAGTATAAATTAATATTATAATATATTGGCATTTTGTGTATATATAGGCATAGGATAGGTTAGGTCAGATGTTTAGGTTCTGTTGGCGTTTATTTGTATTTGTAGTACGTGGGTGAAGCATTGATAGTGTTGTGATTCGAACAAACTTCGTCAGTGAAGCACTTGTTCCGGATATGTTCGAACGTCAGCAGTTGTGAGTCGTGTGTAAACCGCTTTTCATTCATAAACAGGGGGTTTGGCGGGTGCATGGAATCACTTTTGGATCTTTGTTTGGAGGACGGGCTGAACAATGTTAATTTTAAGTTGCACGATAAAAGGGCAGCAAACACACTGATCGAATACTTTACATCACTGTTCACACTAGAAAGCTTGAATGACATCCCATCACCGACACAAATGTTTGTCGGAGGTAAAGAGAATGAATTAAGGGAAATACCAATTACACGCTACACAATCAGGAAGAGCATTGACAAACTAAAAAGACTCAAAAGCCCAAAGTGTGAATGTATTTCAGTCCCAAGTCGTAAAGGAACTGAACTGGCAAATTCACTATGTTTGTCAGTGAAACTCCTTTTCAGAAAATCCCTGGACCATTATCACCTGTTGAAGGTGATAATGAGACCTTACTAAGTGATCTAAATGAACTTCAAAAATGGTCAGATGACTGACAAATGCTTTTTAATGTCGATAAATGCTAGCCCTTACATGTGGGCCACAACAATCCACTTCAGAACTACCAAATTGACAGCACTACCTCACAACAGATAGATGAAGGAAAGTGCGTTTGAGTCAGAATGCATCATTTCGCCTTCTCGCCATGCCCTGTGGCTGGGGGGATTGGTGCCCTGAAGCTACATCAACACCCTATACCCCCCCGAAGTGGCAAGGGGAGTTAGGGGACAATAATATTGCTCAACAAGTGGAAGAGGTAATTAAAAAAAATCATACCAGAGCTTCATCTCTCGTATCAGGAATGGATGTTGGCCACTAGGGTAACAACACTGCAGACCAGGCATGACAGGGCGGATCTCATAGAAACCCATAAAATACTAAATTTGGAGGATGTCAATCCGGACAGTTTTTTCAAAAGGTCAGACGTAACACGAACGAGGAGCAACGGATTCAAGCTCAAGAAACCACAATGTAGGACAGAAAACCAAAGATGCTTTCACCCATAGGGTTGTAAACCCGTGGAATCGCCTACCCGCACATGGCATAACTCTGCTTGGTATTAAAATGCTGTAGCGGGTAATCCTTATACTCGCTCCATTATCTCATTATCTTAATAGCATAACTAATTAGCACTAATTACAGAAGCTACAATCCTTTCCCCAATTACAGGTAATACTCTTCTCAGCTTGTTGGAGGGAGCTGAGGTGTAATCACCATATAAGCAAGCGATATGAGGAATGGAGGACAGTACAATTTCCCCATTCAACAATGTAGCACTCGGCGTGTACAGTTCTAATCGACCCAAGACGCTACAGCTTCGACACAGAGCAGACAGCAGACTATGACCGCATCGAGCCGCCACGCTCTCGCTCCCCGAGTTCAGACACAATTTGCCATTTGCCATTATCTTAATTTTATTGTACATGTGCTTGGGGTTCTACTACCCAAAATCATGCATGTCCCCTAATTATGCCATACAAATCTGCTATTAGAACTTTTACCTGAATAAACATTTAATATTCTTTATGTAAAGTAGTACTGTTAATTTAGTACTTGTGACGTGGATTGTTATGCCCATATACAAGATCTTGCATTTAATTATAATTTACATTATAATTTGATGATGTGGTTTGTAATATTTTCATCTATGTTATTGGTATATATGACAAAACCTCATGTAAATCAGGTAGGTAGGTAGGTGTGTGGCAGTCCGTCTAATTACCCAAAGCTTCTTAGTACAGTATACGTAAGTAATGAAACTCTACGATATATTTACTCACTATATTGTTGGTGCTGAATGTAGAACATCATGAAAAAAAACTTATTTTTACTCTAAACTAACATAATTTTATAGCAAAATTGGAATCATCTAATTACCCAAAGCCATAACATTCTCTCTTTAGCGCATTTATTATGCACCCTATACCCATCTTGTGAGCCGAAGTGGAAAGAGATACAGAGGCTTATTTATTGTAATGTTCCTGCATGCCAATGTGAGAAGGAATCCACAACATTTTTATATTTACCCTCTTGCTAAGTATTCTTATATATCTATGTCTAGCTTCCAAGACAAGCACGTTATTACATGATTGCAAACTGTTTATTGCTCGTAGTGAAGAAAGGGAGTCAGAAATAATTAAGCTGTCTACTTCAGTGTTGTCAATAATTTCGAGTGCTACCAGGCTTAGAATGTAGACTTCCTGTGTTGAACTGCGAGTTAAGTTTCGTATAATTTCGTTATAAAATATGATTATTTCAGAGTAAAAATGTGTATTTCCATGTTCTACATTCAGTACCAACATTATAGTGAGTAAATATATCATATTTCTTCATTACTTACGTAATGCTAGAAAGCATCATCTCAAATGAAGTAGTTTCCTGAACCTACTGGGCCATCATATCTACACTTGAAACTTTGTATGGAGTCTGCCTCCACAACATCACTTCCTGATGCATTCCATTTGTCAACTACTGATACTAAAAAAGTTTTCTGTATCTCATTTGGGCACTCATTTTTCATGTTTACCTTTTTTTTGTGTGTGTTTTTTGAAGGAAAGCAAAGAAATTGCACATAACTACAACTACAATTTATTTAATAAGCATTTCTAAACTAAACAAAACTTTGAGGGTAATTAATAAAAATAAAAACTAATTTGAAAACAAATCTTTCTTGAGCAACATAGGGATGCAAAATTAACATGACGATGATTTGGGCAAAGAACATTTGCCAACCCAGGGGTAGAGAATACTTGTTATTTTCTCTTTGCTTTGCTACTTAAAGCTACTCAAATCAAAGGGAAGAGTGTTTCTTCCATTTCTTCGTTGTCAGTCTGTGACTCAATACTGACTACACTGTTGTCACTTTCGGTCTCAGAATCCTCGGAATCTTGACTGTTTGAAATTTGTTGTACTCTACTTCCCTGTCTTCAGAAAACAGGTTAGTTGCCTCAAATAGTTTAATTTGATACAATTTTTTCATATTTAGCAAGAGGGCCGTAAGTCCACTGGTTACATGCTGGAATGATGACTTCTTTATTGAGTATTTACCCTGTTCCTGTAAAACAAACACACATCATTATTTCAGGCATTTTTTAAATTAAATGTTTGTTTTCCTAACAAGTGTTTCATTTAAACTTTAACCAGTAAAAGTGATAATGATAATATTACAATTTGTGTCTACAAAATGCTTTTACTAATTTTACTTAGCTTAGACACAAACAACAATGATTAAGCTACCTGTTAAAATAATTACCAAGTAGCTATAATGCAATAACATTTATTTCAGTGGAGTAATTAAGTTAATATTGATACCTGATACTAACTTCAATTATCCAAGAGGGTGGAGCACTTTTGTTTTGTACATCATCTAGTCTTTGTGTTATCTCAAGCTTTTTTCTGTAGAAATCCAAGTAACTTTTCATTTCCAGTTGAATGACATTTTGTTCTTCCATAGTCCTGTTGTACATATGCAGCTTTTCTGCAGCATTTCTCTTTTCTTGAAGAGTAACTTAAAATATTCATAAATAAAATATAAAGTAAATTATTTAATAAGGAACATGAACAAATCTGTCATTGTAGGATGCATGTATTATGCAACAACAATGCAATCATATGTAATCATTTTTAAAGTATCTTGTTAATATTATTATCTTAAAAATATAAATTAGGCATGGACTTCCATTTGTCCATTACCATAATGAGTAAGTTTGAATTAACATGTTAGTAGCTAACAATATTTATCCTCATTGACAAGGCCAATATGCACAGAAAAATAACCAAATATACTTACCATTATCAGTTGGTTGAGGAGTGTCATTATACCATGGAAAGTTGCCCTCTTCATCAATGTCCACACTAAGTTTTTCTGTATTGTCTTCATTGTAGACCGCTATCAGTTCCCTCAACTTTTTCCTGTCTGCTTCAATCTTTGCACGGTATCGTGATCTCATTTTGCTTGAAACTGAAAGAAACACTTTGTTACTAGTAAATAAGATTATAGTTGATAAATTTGTTTTGTATATACTTAGTAGTGAATACCTATACAAAAGTAGCAGAACACACTACATAAATATTTGCCAAGCACTTTTTTTTTAACAAGCTTAGGTATACACAGCAATGTGCTGCTATCCTATTATGTATGAAAGACCACAGTGTAGATCAAAAACCTCACAGGACAGCCAGTCATACATGGAATCTGGAGAGAATATGAAATGTAAGGCTGATCTATTAGCCTCCACTAACAAAATCGGGGTACAGCACAAGAATATCTTCCAATATTCCTGAGTGTATGAAGTAATAACAAAACTCAAAGTACATCATACCATTTGTTCTGAAGTCATTGATAACAGGGCAATCACATATATAGTGATAGACAGTATGTCCTAAATTTTGTTCACATAGTTTACAACTGGAATGATTTCCATTGGCAGATACATTACCTGCAGGCACCTGCCATAGATATTGATATCTCAACTTAATTTTGACAATTACCTATAATTACATAGGACAACACCTAAGTGAGATGGTATCCATACAAATCTACCTTAGAAATAAATGACATTAGATGTGTTTAGATAAAAAAAAAGTCATTGTTTTCTTGAAGTATTTTACAAACACTAGAAGATTTCTGTTTGTTTTATCAGTCCCTAACTTATACATAAGCTTTAACATACCTGCTACACTGGATATGTGGGATTTCTTGGTTCTAATTGAGTCACATACTAACTCTATCCCCTTTTGAACATCATTTTGAGAAACTGATCTGTTGAGAATAGAGGATACTGTTTACTATAATGTTTACTAAATTCAAACATGTAAAGACCCTGATTAATTAAAAAAAAATTAACTTAAATTTTTAGGCAATGGTCATAATGGCATTTTATGATGGCTGACAATTATTGTACAAGAACTAAACAATTAAAATAATAAAGAAATGTTTTGGCAATTTTATGATTTATGGTACTGCATTGATTTTACAGTACAATAACCTTGTTAAAATATATAAGAGTATTTCAAAACAGTGTTTCTTACTATATATTTTACAAGCAAACCTTTTATTTAAACTCTGGGCTAAGTTGGTTAACTCTGCAATCCAGATGAGAAGTTAATGAGGAACTTAACAATATGCCTTCAGCCGAACAAGTCTATGTGGGTGGGGACGAGGACAGGTTGACGAGTTTAGCAGTTACCAGGGAGGATGTTCTTAAACAAATAGTAAAACTCAAACCAAACAAATCCCCAGGGCCGGATGAAGTGTTTGCTAGGGTGCTTAAAGAATGCAAAGAGGAGCTTTGTGACCCACTGTCAACCATATTTAATAAATCAATAGAGTCAGGCAGAGTGCCAGAGTTTTGGAAAGTTGCTAATGTGATACCAGTTTTTAAGAAAGGAGATAGATCACTTGCGTCTAACTATCGACCAATTAGCCTAACGTCTATTGTGGGAAAGTTACTCGAATCTATAATAGCAAATAAAATTCGTCTTCATCTTGAAAAACATAAATTAATAATTGAGTCGCAACATGGTTTTATAAATGGCCGTTCATGTTTAACAAATTTGTTATCTTTTTATTCTAGCATTGTTGAGGCAGTTGATAGTGGTAAGGATTGCGATGTTGTATACCTTGACTTTAGCAAAGCTTTTGATACAGTGCCACATGAAAGACTGATTAAAAAAATAGAGTCTCATGGTATTGGGGGTGCTATATTAAGCTGGATTAGGGCATGGCTATACCAAAGGAAACAGAGAGTTAGTATAAATGGAATCAAGTCAGAGTGGGAAAATGTTGTAAGTGGAGTGCCTCAAGGCTCTGTCCTGGGACCTCTGTTGTTTATAATATATATAAATGATTTAGATTCAGGTTTGAGTAGCAACATTTGCAAATTTGCCGATGATACGAAAATCGGTAGGGAAATTAATTCGGAGGAGGACTCACTATCACTTCAAGTTGATCTAGATAGGGTTTTGAAATGGTCAAAGGATTGGCAGATGCAGTTTAATGCTGATAAATGTAAAGTTCTGAGGTTAGGTAATGATGATAGAGTTACAAGATACGAGCTAGATGGTGTTGTGATTGCGAAGTCGGATTGCGAAAGGGATCTGGGAGTTATGATTAGTAAGAATTTAAAACAAAAGGATCAATGCATAAATGTTCGTAATAAGGCAAATCGGACACTTGGATTTATTAATCGCAGCGTTAGTAACAAGACACCTGGTGTGGTTCTCAAGCTATATCTTGCTCTAGTTAGGCCCCATTTAGATTATGCAGTTCAGTTTTGGTCGCCATATTATAGAATGGATATAAATTCACTTGAACGTGTCCAGCGTAGGATGACTAAGTTAATTCCCCAAATTAGAAATCTTTCATATGAAGAAAGATTAACAAAGCTTAAGTTGCATTCACTGGAAAGGCGAAGAGTTAGGGGTGACATGATAGAGGTTTACAAGTGGATGAATGGACATAACCGGGGGGATATTAATAGGGTATTAAAAGTATCAACACAGGACAGAACACGAAACAATGGATATAAATTGGATAAGTTTAGATTTAGGAAAGACTTGGGTAAATACTGGTTCAGTAACAGGGTTGTTGATTTGTGGAACCAATTGCCGCGTAACATTGTGGAGGTGGGGTCCCTCGATTGTTTCAAGCACGGGTTGGACAAGTATATGAGTGGGATTGGGTGGTTATAGAATAGGAGCTGCCTCGTATGGGCCAATAGGCCTTCTGCAGTTACCTTTGTTCTTATGTTCTTATGAAGTTGTTTTTCATCAAGAGATAAGTCAGCTAACTCCTTTCTTATTAACTCTGCAGCTTCTTTTGCCTATCAACAGGAGGAAAAACTGCCCTGTTAGTATAATAAATGTTGCAATTTTTATTTAATATTTTGATTTTACAAAAAAAAAAAACAATCCTTACGAGCCTAACTGCTGATGAAGGCTGTTTAATGGCAGTAAATGTTATTTTTATTTTTATTTTTGAATGTTTCTTTTTTCCTGTGCACTTATATTAGTGATTCATGATCATTGTTGCATATATTCAATGAATAAAGCAAATTACTTGCCTTACAAAATCTTGAAGCTAGAACACGAGCTAAAGAGTCATGTTTACGTTGGTTCCAAAAAAATGAAGATTCACTAAGTTCTTCTTCACGCTCTGAAAAAAGGGACAAAAAATAACTCCCTTCAATGAATATGTAAAATGAAAATAATTCACTTTTATGCAGGCGATGAGTCACAATAACGTGGCTAAAGTATGTAGACCAGACCACTCACTAGAAGGTGAAAGGACGACGACGTTTCGGTCCATCCTGGACCATTCTCAAGTCAATTGTGATGAGGAAGTAGAGACAGGCAATAAATAGGCTAGAGAGAGCTGAGGAGCAAAGTAAGGTGTATTTTAGGGGATAGTAATAATAATAAGAGCTGCAGAGGGCCTATTGGCCCATACGAGGCAGCTCCTATTATAACCACCAAATGAGAAGGAGATAGGAATAAGTAGACGATAGCAAGGGAGCGTAGGAGAAGACAATGAACAGAAAAAAGGGAGAAGAGTGAAAGAAAAGGAAAGAGAAAGAAAAGATAGATAAATGGAAGGGGTAAGCTTATGTTAGGTCACGTTTGTTAGAAAGATTACAGCATTTGAGTATATACTGTGAAAGGGAAGAGTCCACAGCAACAAAGCCAGGACTCAAGTTCATGTTGGGTACATTGTGTATTAGAGCCGATTCAACAAGACGGCGTCTGTGGAGAGTAGAGGCAGGAAAGATTATTTTGGAGGAAGACCAATCTATGGGATGATTAGAATCCCTCACATGGCAGAAGGGAGCATTGTTAGTGTCTGCAGACTTGACACTTCTCTTGTGTGCTTTAAGTCTGTCATTCAGTGTACAGCCAGTTTCGCCAAAGTATTGTACCAGATGAACAGGAAATAGAGTAGACACCAGCAGCAGGAGGAGCATTTTTTTTTTTTTTTTTTTTTGAAGAGCACTGTGAACTAGATTGCTACGAAGTGTGTTAGTTTGTTGGTGTGTTAGTTCTTATTCCTATCTCCTTTTCATTCAGTGGTTATAATAGCAGCTGCCTCGTATGGGCCAATAGGCCATCTGCAGCTCTTATTATTATTACTATCCCCTAAAATACACCTTACTTTGCTCCTCAGCTCTCTCTAGCCTATTTATTGCCTGTCTCTACTTCCTCATCACAATTGACTTGAGAATGGTCCAGGACGGACTGAAACGTCGTCATCCCTTCACCTTCTAGTGTGTGATCTGGTCAACATTCACTTTTATACTATCTATAATTTACTTGCTATATTAATCAAATTCAATTCATATACACAAAGTTGTAGGGTGACACCAGGTGTTGCTAGTTACTGAAGTCATCTTCATTACACATAATAAATATCACTAACAAGTTTTAATAGATTATACCTTCCTCATTGTAACAATGCACTATAAACTAACCGGCTTTCAACATGTTTTTGGTGGTACTGTTGTACCGCGACATATACAGTAGCTGAAAATTTGCTCGGTTTCTTCACCTGTGGTCAAACCACTTCCATGCTGCCAGCGTCCTCCATACAAGACCTATAATTAAGATGTAACACACTGTAAAATAATTACAAGGAAAGAATATTAGTCGATTGCTCAAAAATTTAATTATGACTAAATACTTTATTCTGATTAATAGCTTTTTAACCCTAAAATAACGTTACATTTATACCCGTTACTTTGACAAATGATAATTATTTACCTGGCAATACCATGCATGTGCTTTTGCATGCAAAACCCCTAGGAACGGCTTTGTCTCCAGTAGGGTGAATTTTTTATTTTTTTCTTGAATTTTCAGGGCCCATGGCCAGTACTGTACTGGCATATGATGTCCTGGCAGATGTACTTGGCACTTTCGAAGTAATTTATATGGAGATAGTGTACATAGCCAAAAACCTCACCACGAGTCATATTGCACATTTTGAGAATTACACCATGCCGGCATGATGCAAGGTTTATGCCAGTCTGGTCCAGGGATTTGTGTGTATACGATTCGTTTCGTGCCGCTTTCCACAACGAGACACCACAATTTTGGCTGTTCTGCAAATCAAATGTAAATGATATATATTATATATTTATATAATATATATATATATATATATATATATATATATATATATATATATATATATTTATATATATATATAAATATATATATATATATATATATATATATATATATATATATATATATATATTATATAAATACAGTATATATAAAATATATAATAAATAATGAAAAGAACCTAACCTGATGGGTTATATAAAAGTGATATAGACCAACAGAAATATAGCATCTTACTCAATATGCCTTCAGACCCCAAAAATCACCATTTATATGGTGCATGTAGCTCTTGACAAACGTTGAGTACTCTATGTTTTACTTGTTGACTTGCCTGTGGGTTAAAAAAACCTAACTACTCGTTATAATATATATATTAACTCTGTAAACTGTAAGACATCATGACTGTCTTTTCCCAATGGTGTAGTGGGTTAAGAACACTCGCCTGGCGTTTCGCGAGCGCTTTGTCCTGGGTTTGTATCCTGGCCTTGGAAGATTTACTGGGCATCAACCCTTAACTATGGCCCCCCCCCCCCCTGTTTACCCAACAGTAAAATGGGTACCTGGTTGTTAATGGATTTGGTGGGGTTATATTCTGGGGAACATAGGATTAACGACTTGCTTGAAACACTATGCGTGCTAGTGGCTGTACAAGAATGTAAAAAGTCTTGTATATATAAATAAAAATATAAAATCTATGTACAGTTTACAAAGTCTGTATACATAATATTTACCTTTGTTTTTAAGCTCTCTATATGGTTAAGGTGATTAGTCACATCATTGTCAGCAGCAAAGACACTCTCTGAATAAT